>NW_027272138.1:600000-800000 GCF_040938485.1 Diadema antillarum | reverse complement strand
GTGGAGGTATTCTCTGCAGCAGTAGATCTGAACTGACTACTAATGTAGGCTCTGTTTTCTCCCATCTTTCTGTGTTTTTGTTTTTCTTTAAAACTTTGAGAAATGGAATAGCAACTGTCTTGGTAGCATCCAACCAAGATACTCACTGATATAATCGTCAGAAAGAGACCAATGCAATATCAAAAAATTACAGTGACAAAAATTGTTTTCAGAAAAGAGCTGTTCCAGTTTAAGTAAACCATGTATCACAGCATTTTTTTTTCTCAAAAAGCATTCAACTGTCTTCCTTAACCAGTTTGTATGTTTGTTTGTTTCCTTTCTCCATTTGTGAAGATGGCTGGATAGCCCACATTCAGCTGCACAAACTACTGTATATGCCATATAGTTAGCGAGTCTAAATTTTGAAAGAATGGAGAATGTTTAGAAAACTTTGGCAAAGGTGTTTGGTATTTAGTCTATATAAAGATGAAGAAGAGAGAACAGGAAACCAAGCAAGAAAGCCTGAGGAGCAGGTGACAGCTACTTGGTAGGTAAGATACACTGTCTCCATGGCAACAAGCACAGTGATGCCTATCATCCAAGAGCACTGGAGATTGAGGGGGTCAACGTCCTATTGGTTGCTGAACTCAAAGGATAGCTGGGGGGAAGGGGGGGGGGATATGGGCTCTCTGCCCCAATGTCAAACATTTGGGAGACAGCTTCCCAAATCATGAACAGAACATGTTGTGCGCATACCATGTGCACGAGTGTAGGCCCTATGTGGTACTCTGTGTGTGTGTATGTGTGTGTGTATGTGTGTGGTGTGTGAGTGACACATGTTTGCAAACACTGCATTCATGAAGGGTTTGTTTTCTTCTTTTGTTTGACTGCCACACTGAAATGGACTTTTAACCTTGTCATTTTTTTGTGGAAGAGTCAAATTGTATGTGAGATTATACACCAAGGAAACAGGGAAGCTGCTGCAACTCCTGTGAAACCACTTGTAGAGATGTGACAGCACCATCTTTCTCTTCAAGGAATTGTTGTCTAAATTGTAGTCTTACCGAAAAAGAAAGCTACATTCTTTGACTATTACCTCCATACATGTCTGATTCTTTGAAAATGCCTTCCTAATGACATAGATATGCATTCATTCAGATATTCTTTATAAGTATTGTGATTTATATAGCCTACTGCACATCTAATTTATGAAATTTTGTTCAAATACTGTAAAAGTGGCAATTTCTACGTACTTCCATTGCAGAACAGTATTACGGGATCTCATTTTTGCAGAGTCATACCGCCCTCTGACAGACGAAAATTATTTTCTACACACATTTCTCACACATGATGACCGTAAAGCTTTCCACAGCAATCCAATCTTGGTCGAGCCAAGTAGAGATATATGTAATTACCGCGCCGCTGGAAAAAATACATGTACTGCAGTCCTCCTTTATAAGAACTCGATGGGCCACGATACAGTAATAAACCACACGTGTACCAAAGTACGGTATGATTGACGTATCAAAAAGACAGCTACAGCCCTCAATGTCTCTCACCATCTGGAAATATATAAGAACTGAATACCATTACCACAGATACTCTCTACTCACAGTTGAAAGAGTTGCTTATCCTCCCCCCCCCCCCACTCCTTTCCTTCGACAACTCACGGCACCACTTTGAACAATTCTGCAAAGTTTAAGTCCTGCCGGCTACTCCAAATTGCCATCCTTTCAGCCGATTCCTCTTTTCCAGATAATGCGGAGCCAGAAGGTCGTAAGTGATGGGAATCCCAGATCCATCTCGCCCCGGACTTGGCTCCCAGAGCGAACCTGAACCCAAACGCTTGGTTCAAGAACTGCCAGATGTTTCACACTCACATGGGACAGAATGCGTGATGTAATCACCATTTTCGAAATACACCACAATTCTTATGTCACAGTGACAGAATTGGGATTTCGAGCTGAAGTGATAGCAACCTGCACCTGACATTCCATTCAACGCCTCTGGCTGTGTCACAAACTCTGTGGTGAGTAGAATACATGTAGTCACCAGTTTGAATGCATAGGCCTACATCATATGCGCATTCACTCCACGGAAATGAATACAAGGTCAAGGTACAAGCTCGACCCTCCCCTACACATCTCAATTAAAGACCCAATAAGCCAGTTCGCAGTTCCACTTTGCGCATGAGCAGAAAAAGGTCATTTGTACCAACAGGCGCGTTGGTTTTTAAATTCACTGAGATAAGCATTTGTGATGGAATGATTATTCATGCACTCTTATGTTGCTTGCCAGCACATCCCCTGACAGAAAAATTGGTATTTGGCAATATCAATAGAAAGAGATGGTTAATATATTCAGTGCAAAGTAATGAAATGGATGCTTTTCCAAGTATTATTTGATGGATCATTCTGGCCATCTGGTCTACACTAGTTCATTCTTTGTTTGAACAGGATTGATGAATCCCATAAATTGTTACGTAATGCTTATGCCCTGAAAACGAGTGCAGTGCCCCTAAACCGACTGAGAAAAAAATAAAGGTTATTCGTACCAATGTGCCCATGAGCAAACTCTGAACTGGCTTAAATAGGAATGAAGGAAACCTTTACAGAAAACCCCTTCCTCACTACCATTCCAAATACAATTAGTGAATGTGTTAGAAAGAAATATTATTCAAGTTTGCTCTCAGAAAGAAAATATAAAATATATGCCTGACTTCTTGTTCTAAACACATTGGAAACAAGGTTTTTCTGTAAATGTGAAACTGCTCTGCATCCGTACATGAGGAGCAGAGATGTGGCATGAGTAAGCACAGTGGACATCATGAAAAGCCATCACGGGGGCAGCCCCCTAATTATCCCATGCTTTTCAATTTTTGCAGGTAAGTACCCGCTCCTCCGCAGGCCGAGAGGGAGAGAGATAGACAGCAAAAGGAGCCGCGGATTGTTGGCAGGGAGGGCAAGAGCGGATACCACCACAAATCTGGATGCAGTGACTGGCGTTGGGTGTACGTGCCTGCCAGCAATGACTAAAACTCGACTCTTGAGTCTTAGAACAAACACGGTTCTGCAGAAAGTGCTGAGCAACCAACCACTAGTTGCAAATTCAAGTTAATGCAAACACAATAATGAGACTGCGTACACAATCTTTATTTCACTAGGTCAGAAAATTTGCTGTTCCTGTGGCATTTTGAAACAGTGGTTAGGATCATGACTCCATGACAATCTCTTGTGCATGGCAAGTATTTCATTATGTGACTGAAATATCACTAATGTAATATTGCGCCAACTATAACCATTTTCATGACTTGGTTCCCATTACAGTGTGGACATCTCGCTCAAGAGTATTAACACAAGAAAAAACCCACTTTATGTCTGTGATGATGTGAAGAAGGCAATGACATGTCATAGTTCAATAGTCTAGTCAGCTATTTTGGGAGCTATTGGGTTGCCACTTTTGGTGATTCACTCCAATTTTCAATGACTCCACAAATATCTGATCATTCACCCGACTTCACTTGGTTTTTTTCTTTTCTTTTCTCTGTTGCTTTCTTGCAACTAACTCTAGACAACTCATTTGTGGCGAATTCTCCTCAAAGTGGCTTATTACTTGCATTTTCCAAGCCACAACAATGTCCTCAAAGTGGCTTATTACTTGCATTTTCTAAGCCACAATAATGTTTTTCTAATAGAATTAGACATATTATATACAAACTTATCATGGTCCCCCCCCCCAAACTCACAATTGTAATCTCAATATGACCGCAAGTTCTAACGAGTACTGCATCTTTTATCCCTGATTATCTGATAGACAAGCACCATTTAACAGCACTTTTAATCGCAATCTCCCAATCCCACGTGATTACCGAAAAATGCCAGCAGTTTCCAGTTAGTGATAAGATACCGAAATACCTTGACGATCAGCAATCAAGAACTTTACACCATGGGCGAATGCCAGAGGCCCACACCTGTCAATAGAAAAGACTCTGAGATCACTCTGATATAGCCCAGGCAGATACATGTATAGATCAGGGAGGTGGAAACAGCCTCACCTCCCTGTATAGATGTAGGCCTGCCAGCATTTACACAGCAACATATATTGGGGTGATTCCAATGCAACATAATCAGGGAGAGATATCTGTGTGTCATGATATACATTCCCACCCAGGCAAACGTAATTCCCAAATCATTCAGGGGGGTTGTGACATGAAGAGATAACTATATTTCTAACAGGGAGAGTCGGGGGAAATCATGGCAGCTCTTTAAATGTAACGCCAAACGCATCAAACACTCTCGACGTGGTGTCACATGTTTGGTTCCCTATTTCGGTGCCAAAGTTGCAGAGAATCTGCATTCAAACAGACCCAAATAATTGAACTTCTCTGTCCCTTGATAAGGAGTACATATCACATAAGCTAGAGCATTAGCTGCCTTTTGCCTTCCCCTGTGACAATCTTACCAATAATGTGAGAGGGGCACAAATCTCTGAACAGCACTCATGGGGAAACAGCAAAATTTATTAATAAACTCTGCTGCCACCATTGTTTCGTTCCCCCACAAAGTCAATATTGACATACAAATAGCACTTGACAACTGCATGAACAGCTGTTTGCCCCAATTTTTCTTGGTTTTCACAATATTCCAATTTGCCTGGAATGAAAGAAATGATATGTCCCTTCTACAGCAGCTTTGCTCTGAAAGAAAATGTTTCGAGACACAGTTTTTTTTTTATCATGACTGCTTTTGCTGTGTATCTGCAGGGCTTTAGAGCAAAGGAAATATTGTGATTTCTCCTTTTTTTGCCTCAATTTGTTACTCTACCACCTCATCCTTATACTGCTTAGAAAACTCTGAACTGCACAGAATGCACACACTACATTGTACTGCTACATTCTGTATTCATTCTATTCAAGACATCGTCTGCACAAGATTTTTTGTAAGAGCTTCAGAGTGCACAGTAATCTGCACAGTGTCCTCCTATTCCTCTGGCCGACTTCCCTCGCTGAAAGACTAGAGAACAAAGCGTTTACTACGCACGAATTACTTCGCACTGAACAGATACCTCATATGCATGGCTGAACCGGAACTTTAAATCTCTTTCCACTACAGTATCTTTTACCCTTTACAAAGTAGGGCTGCATACAAAAGGGCACACAAGCACAATACAGAGTGATACTGCCAGCATCTACAATAAATGGCAAAAGTATCAAATTCCTAGCACAACATACGTTTTCAAGTGCATTCACTCTCTGGAAAAGGGGAAAAAAGACTACTGCTGACTTGAATTCATGGCAAAGAGTGAATCATAGAATGAATGACCATTTGAGAAAAGGAGAAAATCTGATTTTTTGAAGGGGGGGGGCAGTTTTCTTCCTTGGTATGTTGAGATTTGGTATTCAGACTATCTATGTGCGGTTGATTCCTTTTGTTGGTCTTAGCGGTATAACCATGCATCGTAAAAGTACACTGGGGGAGAACTGGACAGAGGAACATAAAGCCGTTTTATCATTCAGAGGCTTAAAGGGGCCTCCGTGAATGGGATGACTTCAGACCTCAGCTAACATGCACAAAAAAGGGGGCATTCTGAATAAGGCTGTGTCCTCAGATAGCCACTTCAAAGAAATGGGGGGGGGGGAGGGGAAAAAAAGAAGGGGGAAAGAGAGAAAAAAATGGGAGGGAGGGGTAAGTGAGTTGGCAACTCAAGAAGTAGATGAGAGGAAGTGGGAATAAAAGCTAGACAAAGTCGTGGCACCGGTAATTCTACACAAGAGTGTTGGGCTAAGTATTCAACCTTTTCTGAAGGCTGATTAGGAGAGAGAAGAAAAGTGTTGTATGCAGAACACAAGAGTAGTTATACCAAGGAGGTAGTACCTCCTTGGTTATACAGACAAGAGACAAGGCTAAAAAGATCATAGAAGTGGGAGATGAGAGAGGATGGAGACAGGGGTGGACAAAAAAGCGGAAGGAAACAGAAAAAAAAAAGTGACATCGTCACAGCAGAGACTATAGTACTGTTAGTATGAGAGATATGGATCCAACTGAACCACTAGGAGGTTGACGAAGAAAAGGCAATGATTGTCGGGGAGACAAATATGTTGCTTTCATGAGAGAGTATTTTTTGACAAATTACAAGTACACGATATTGGCAAGTACTCTTGCAGAAGGACATAAGAACCAAATTGCTCTAACCCAAAATGTGACCGAAATATTACACATGGACTCACAGTCAAAGCTTACCTTTATTCCTGGTATACAAAGATGAAAAAAAAAAATGAGTCAATCCATTCAACACCGGTAAAGGATTTCTTGAAGCACTAATTTCACAAAACAACCCGAGCCACAAAACTGCTGTAGATGAGTTATATCCCTAACTCCTCCTCAATGGCAAGGAAATGCATTGACAGTCGCCCATACAGAGAGCCTCCAACTGGAGCAAGCCTTCACGTTTTAACGTTAATAATCCACCAAGCAGTATCATTGGCAAGAACTGCGAGAGGGAGAGAGGAATATACACATTGGAGCTTGTGTGCGAGGCAGAGTTCTCCTCCACTGAATCAAGCCGCGCTTGAAGGAAACGCTGCCAGAGAAGCGTGCGATCGTGAGTTAGACACTGGCTACAAGTGAGAAGAAGCAGAGTGAGTGGAAAGAGGGGAGAGAGGGAGACCTCGCAGTGTATGTCCGTTCTCCTCCGCTGACTGCTCTGAAATAAAGACCGTGTAGTGCCAGCCAAGTAGCGCACACTCTGTGGTGTGCAAGAGAAGCCCAGTGAGGGGTTCACCAAGGCCTACCCTGCTAGTCTTGCTTCGCAGACCCACCTGGCAGTATGTCAATGCTTTCGATGACTGCAATGTATGAACAACTCTCCATGGGGGGGGGGGGGGGGGGGGATGAAGGAAGGGTATTCAAGGAGATAGGGGAAGGGTAGGGGGTCTCTCCAGAGAAATTGAGCTTCTCTCCTATGGGGTTGGATAATGATGGGCATTATATGCATGTCAAGAAATTCCTCCCTCACTCGCAACCTGTTGCAGCGCCTACTGCTTGGCTGTCCATTTGCTGTGATGTATGCCATAGATGTTTAAAGGGGAAGATCAAGCTATCATTCTTCAGATACCAGTGCTTGTTTGATGTAGTACTGTTACCATTTGCACAGTTATTGTTGCTTAATGATGAAATATCCCTTAAATTTGAAGGGCATTAATGTAGGAGAAACCCCTCTAACCCTTCAGTCACCTCTAAATGACATATATTCCCCATATTCACTCATTTTATGAATAATGCAGAGCAAAATGAACAGTACTGATCACACATCATTCATATGAGCTGGTTACTCCTAAACATGCTGTACTGTGTTCTAAATGCACTGTATTCCATGTTATACACTTAAAGCTTTAAAAAGGCTAAAATATAGGAAATTAAGACATAATTGGCCTACAGTAATGACAAACCCAATTTAATTAATTCCATGGTCTGATGTTTCACATAAACTTTCTAGAAATCCTACATGTAGGTCCTACCTCTCAAACCGTGTTGATGAAATCTCTAGCATAAAAAAAGAAGATTTTATGTTTGATATCAATGATCATTTCTTAGAAGCAGTTATGTAAACTATAATTCCAACCTAGCAACAACCAACACAGTACAAAAATAGCCAAATAGAAACAAAGTCATCCCAATGAGTTGGGTTAGGATGGTATTAGTCGTTAAGTTTCATTTGGTAGTAGCCAATGCATACTTTTAACAAAGGTGATTTTTACTTCTGCATCAACAGCTCTCTCTCTCTCTCTCTCTCTCTCTCTCTCCTAGATATCTTCCTCTTCCTTCAATTCTCTTCTTATCTCATTTTTTTCTCTCTCTCAATATGACTTACAATAAGATGTATAACCTTTGGTGGACGTGTCCAAGGAGCCCATGTTACCATGTGATCAGGCAAAAAAGAAGTTGATTAATTCTCATCCACCACAGAATAGGCTTACTACCATCTGCAAGTGAGGACATTAAAGGGAGGTGTCCCAAGGGAAATATCACTGGAATTATCAAGGTTATGAGGATGCTATGTGTACTTTTGAAAGAACTTTTGTAGCAAAAAACAAAAACAAAAACTGCTGAAAATTGCTTATCCAATAGTGGCAAACCAGTGAACTAAAATGGAGTCAAAAGCTAATTAAAGGTCACTTATGACTCCCAAGCAATTTTTTGGCTGGCATTTGAGATATGTATGAAATATCTGTACATATCGAAATACATGTATACAGCTGAAGCTTCTCTTAGAAGTCAAGAGGAGCAAAATTGTTTCTCTATTGTTTCTCGGCAAACACAATACAATACCATTCATACAACATATGTCATAGGGAAAAAATACAACATGCAGGCAGGCCTCTTTTCATATTAAATTTGAATGGTTCAATCTGAGATCATTCTGAACATAGCCATAAGCATCTGTGTTACAAATTGTATGTAGAGTCATGGCTGTTTAGTTTTTGTTTTTTCTCATGAAAGAACATTCCAACTAGCAAATTGAGAGCCTGTCACATAAAATATGCCAGATTACTATTCACACATGAGTGGAATGCATATTTCACATCCGACTATTAAAATGCAACATATGTCATCAAGTGCAATGTATGTTTCGGCCAACCTGTGAACAAGCTGTAGCTCCTGTCCCGAACAAGGACAGCTTCATGAAAGAAAGAAAAAACAGCCTGAAATTTGAACTTAGGGCCTACTGACAGACAGGACAAGTCTGAATGATCCATTGATAGGATCACTTCAAATCATTTCTGCACATGTTTTGCACATTTTTCAGCCTCTGATGGTTCTGTGTACATTTCTAAGAATGTGATCACATTTCAAACACTACTGGTGTGATGACCAAGGAGGAAACCAATCATGATAAAAGAGTGCCCTGCTAAAACACGAATCACAACACGAACAGGCAATGCTGTTCACTGTGTTTAACTGCTTCTTTACTTTAAATAACTTAACGGACAAATGTTATTTTGTTGTTGTTTTTTTTTTTTCATTGGGGTGAAGAATGCAACAGACTTTAAAAACACCGGCGAGAGACATTCTAGTTGGTATGGATTATGTGTGAGTGGAAATGAAGTGAAAATTGAATTTGGTTTTGTCTCATCGGCCATGATAAATACCCTCTTAAAGTACTGGGGTAAGCCATGGATGGACTCGGCCTGGGAAAGGAGACAGTTTGAAAGCCACACTGCACACCCCAAAGGGATAGAGGGTCTGGGGCTGCAGAATACCAGTCTTGTTCGGGACTCAGCGGGACCAATCGCTTGATCCTAATCCATGCTGGCACCCACCAAGAGCTTCACCATTACCTATCACTGCATGATGCTACCCCCTATATAAAGAGAGAAGGAGATGGGGGGGGGGGGGGGAGGGGGGATCTCATCCCTTTACTCCTTGCCAATGAGAAACGGAAAAGAAAATGAAAAAAATGAATCTAAATAAGGCTGAAATTACCGAATTCTGTCTCTCTGGGGCAAAAATTCAAGTCTCCAAAGACTACCAGATTTGTGAGATTTCTGCGTAGTTCTCCTCTCATTTTCTCACCACTGTGGAAAACTAAACTGAGCCGAGCGTGACTGGAATATGTCAGGTCGGGGAGGATTACCACATCTCAGTCCTTAGGTCAGATACAGGATATTATGAACGTTCCCAAAAAAACTTTGTGATTACGTCATGACTAACATTGTTCCTCCTTAAAGTACCTATAGGATCTCCACTGTTACAAATTACCATTGTATATAGGCCTACATAGCTCCTATGTCCTATATTTTATATAGGTTATACCTCACATCACTTGCAACATTTTTATCTCCACAAATCTGATCCCCTCGGAGAAACCACTGTCGACCCACTTGCTTCTGAAATTATCAACCACATTCCAAGAATTTCAGAGACAATGATGCGGGAATGCGCAAGTGGCAAGCCTTAGTGCACGTAGTCAGGTAGGTGCTACAAGGAAATCGTGTATCTAGGGTGTTTTTACTTCCATGAAAAATTCTCATCCGGCTGTACCCGGAGAATACGAGAGCGACACCAGTGGCTTGCTGCCCACCGGCACGTATCCTGTGCATGATGCCCAGGAGCCCTCCTCACACCCTAAAAACTCATCACGCCCAAGCCTCCTCACATCCAAACCTCATCACATTCTACTCAGCATCTATCCTCCCATGCAATGCCCAATTGCCACCAGTGTGAACACGATCATCATGATCTTTCCCAATTTTCTCCTGACTCCACACATCAGGCCGCATGCTTGTTCACACTGCTCACTTAAATCATGATTAGAATTTTTGTTTCCTTTTGTGTTTTTACTACAAAGGCAATGGAGTCAAAGAACTTTCTAGTTGTGTTTATAAAAGTCTTAACCAAAATATTCAAAACAGAATGTCGATAACATCACCTGAGACAGTTACTGGCATAAAACATGTTTGCTTGCGCAGAAGGTTGTCAGATTGAAAGATAGCACATGACGAACTAAAAGAAAACAAAGAAAGACAAAAAAGAGACGAAACTAAAGTAGTAGATAAGAAGAAGGAAGAATTGATAGAGGGAGAGGAGGAGGAGGGCAAGAAGGAGATTAGGGAGCACAAAAACAATGCCTGCAGCGATACTTTGTGGCGGAGGAATAAAAAGAAAAGAAAGACAAAAGAGGAAGGAGGAGAAAAAAGAAGAAAACAAGGAGAGCAAAATGATGAAAAACGATGATGATGATGATGATCACCATCATCATGATATATCATTACACCATTGAGATGATTGAAAAAAAAAAAATGAGAGAACAATAAAGAAGGAGAGGTACTGGAATGAGGGGAAGGGAAGAGAACACAGAAAGACACAAAGCTGGGGAAACCAAGGTGCAGCGAGATGCTCCAAGACGTTACTAATGATCCCAACTGCTGTCGCAGACGAAAATTAGATGGGACAGACTCAGCGGGAAAGAATGGGCAAAATTCTGATGGACAAGTTCAAAGTGGCGGGGAGAGAGAAAGGGAGAAGGGCTGGCTTTCCACGTTTGGCAATAATGCATTTTTCTTGTGTTCACTTCAATTTATTATTCTCGTTATTTTTTTTCCTTCTTGACGATGGGAGTAGCGAGCGGGACAGAGCAGTTTTGTGGGGTCACTTAACTCCATCAAATGATGGGAAAGACGAAAGTTCACAGGATTTGATTAAGGGTACTGGGCAGAATTTGAGATGCACTGAATTGGGCCAACTGCTATGTGTCAAATCGGATGTCTTTTACAATCTTCTTTCTCCTGGGGTTTGAGATACTGTATAGCTGCAAGAACTAAGAAATGGCACTGTATGATATTAAAACACTCACACCTGCGTATTAATAAAGCTATTGCTTACACTGCCTTTTCTAACTATTTAATGTCTTTGAAAGTCTTGGACATCTGTTGTAGTATTCTCTTTTCTTTGAATTCATCTGATGAAAAGGAAGTTCTTTATAGCAGGATGGTCAGAGATAATCCAGCATGAAATCTGCACACATCTCTCCAACATATCTCTTCAATACCCCTTTCAGTAACTCCCCTGGCTAGCGCCAGGCCCGAGCTAAGTCGTAAAATTTTGAGTTTATGAATGGGTCGGGCCAAAGTGGCCCATGCCAGGAGCGGACTATTTTGGCGCTGCTGAAGCTAGCACCAGGCACGGGCCAGGCTCGGCCCTAGTGCCAATCGAAGAGTTTATGAATGATAGCAGCACCAGGCTCGGGCCAAAATTTCTTGCACGGTCAAAGGTCACAATTACCTGGCCATGCCCTCCGCCAGAGCACGCGTTCAGTTGCCATGGTAGTTATCCCTTACGTGGCCGAGTTCGTGAATGGGTCATTGTAAAAGTAGCGCGGCTCTGCTGTAGTTACTGAACGCAATTTTTACTGCTTGGCACGGGCCAAATTAGCTCGGGCCAGGAGCTGGCCAGAAATGCATGAGTTACTGAAAGGGGTAATAGTCTTGATTTGAATGACCGACGGTCATCACAATGGAATGCAAATTCCTCCCTTTCTATCAATCTTTCCCTTCACTGACTGGCAGACAAGATTTCTGCACAATTTGTGACTATATAGGCCTACTGACCTCTTCACTTCATCATATTCAGCTGACAAACTGGTGCCCCATTAATTAGCTACACAACCAGCCCTATTCACATCATACTTTAAACTACCTGGTTTGTACTAACTTACCACTCGACCAGCCCACTTCGGTATTCCTTCAACAAGCTGTTCTACCACTGCATGAGCCAAATGACTGGCCCATTTCAAGCTGGTAACCATCACTTTCGTAGCTCAACAACTGGCCCACTTCACATTCAGTCAACAAGCCGGTTTCTCTCACTTAGCCACAAATCACTTGAGATCTATTTCCCCTGCATCAGACAATCTCAATCCCCATCTCGCCATTCTGGCTGTCCATCACGTCTCCACAGTCCCGTTACCATGGCTACTGATGGCAGTAACATTTAAAGGCATCTACTAGAAAAACCACTTCATTAATCATTTCCAATACATTGTTCATACATGTAGATACAGATTTCTGGTAAGATACTGTTGACATTTTGCTCTGGGCATTTAAAAGATTGAACCATAAGACATGTCAAAATCTGAGAAGGATGTTCTTGCATGAAACAAAATAGAAAATGGTTTCATTAGATATGAGCTGATATCTTCTTGGATTTGTCAAGATGAACGGGAGCACAATTACTCGATCAGTTTTATAACTCCGTTGAGATTGGTCAGACATATGGATTTATCATCTATGAAGTACATATTTCTTTCTTTCTAAATATATAACTCTTGCATCATCAATGAGCTGAAATGATGTCTTCCCAAAGCAAATTAATATGGGGAAACCTGTTTTGGCTAGTCAGAACCATGACAAAACTTAAATTGACTCTTTAAAGGGATAGTACAGTATTGGTGGAGATGAAAATTGGGCTTTAACTTTTTTTCGAGAGACCAAGAAAACACTTATGATATAGTACAGAGCATACCATTTTAAGAGGAATTCAAAGTTTATTTAATGAAAATCGGGTTTGGAATGACTGAAACATCCAAAAACAAAGTAAAACAAAGCGATCGTAATAAAGTGTGGGTCCCACACTTTATTAGAATCGCTCTTTTTTGGATATCTCAGCCATTTCAAAACCAATTTTTATCAAATAAACGTTGAATTCCTCATAGAATTACATGCTCTGTCATATTTCATAAGAGGTTTCTCATTTTTTCACAAAACATGTTAGAAACCCGAAATTAGGTCTCAACCAGAACTGCACGATCCCTTTAAGGGGATTGGCCCTCAGACAAGATCAGACGCAGCAGACCAGTCACTCAGTCAACTCTGACCCACTGTGCAGAGAGGAAGGGCGGAGCCGGAGATGACACCACTGACCCGACCCCGCCCGTCTACCGCAAACCATCAAGTGATAACGCAAGTCTCCCTTTCATGTTCCTACACCACTGAGTGGTCGTCACGGAAACCCACGTGTTAGAGGCATCTGTGTATGTAGCCTTTGATGCAAAATTTTGTAGCGCTGTCCATCTGACCTCAGCTCAGCAATGACAAAAAAGTTTCATCATGTAGGGTGGCATAACAGTGCCGCATTGGTTAGAGAGTGGTAATGTCATTATGCATGTGAATACAAAGTTTGAAAGAGGTTGAACATACTTTGTCTACTACTTAAACATCCTCCTGAGTTTGCTGGAGACACAAATACAATAATATTACTATTCATCCCTAGACAAATTAAGCTAACCCTGTGATATAAATTCAAAGAAATGTTGCCATTCCGTATACATAACACATGCAGACTGCAACAGCACCATCCTAGCTATTTCACCACGTCACCTGTTTTGACATTCCCATACTGATACCACGTTTGGAATGGTAAACATTGACAAATCTAATTTTTTTTTTAAATCTGTCTTTTCTCCTAAAAAATCTTTTTGACTCCACTGAATTATTCCAAACTTTTGTTCTACAGCTTGACCTCCCCCTTTAAAGCTGTCTCTTTCTCTCATTCTCTCTCCATCTCTTCCTCACCCTCTCTGTTGTTTGACTGTTTGCCTTCATTTTATGTCTGACAAGATGGCTGGATTTTATAGCCCATATTTAGCTGCATGAGCTGGTCTTCCATGGGATCTAGTTGTAAGTACAGTGGTACATGTGGCGGGCCCCTTCAGCTTGAAATCACACAACAGTGCCCAGTAATGTGGATGGAACCCGCGCCCAAATCCAAGTCATTCGAATGAAAGGCAGATATGCTACTGACTGAGCCACCACACCGCACTTCTGTTTTCTTTTCCCACCACAGGTTAGGGCCAAGTCAGAGCTGGTCAGGAGATGTCCATCATCTGCTAAGCACTTGAGCCTGTCTGGTCTCCAGCAGCCACCCTATCAGGCAGGAGCCATGATATTGGTCAGATAAGGATAACTAGGGCTCCACTGGTCATTTGGTCATGAAATGATTGACATCAATGACAACGGTCAGCGCACAATGAGTCTGATATGAATCACAGTTCATTTGAGCCATTCTGCATTTCAGCCCAGTGATGACTTTTGATTCAAAATACAGGGACAGAGTGACCCAATTTCATGATAATCACACACAATTTGTGAGTTTTTGAAAACAAAAGAAAAAATCTGGACTTTTTTCCACCAGTAACAAAAGTATACACTCACTCACATCAGTTGTCTGTATGTACAGTTATGTGTGTGTGTCATTGTTTTTCTTTGAGTCCTGACACATCACGCCTAGACGTAATTTCACATTTGCATTCTACCCATTAAACTAACAGTAATAATACTGGGAGCCAACAAAGGTGAAATTATATAAGGATCAGTCCACAAACATTCAAGACTTAATAAATGTTATTTTCAATGATGATAAGAAAGCTTGTCCAAAGCTTGCCAGATATAGCAACAGCTAATGTGTGCAAACTGGTTTCCATGTATTGCAATGTAAACACCTTCTTCAGTATCAGTAGAATAATTGGATAGCACATTACTACACGTTGTAGGTCCTTGAGAGAAAGAAAGTCTGCACCAATGAACATACTAACCTGTTGAGGACGAGTCTTAGAGTATACTCAGACGGGTGTCTATCAGAAATGCATGCTGTAGCAAAATCAGTCCGTCCTCAACTGACTTGTTGCTTGCAAATATGATAATAATCAGAGAATGATAACATGATGTACAGTACATGTATTTCAGAGGTTTTGCATAGAATTGTGCAACACCTACAAACAGCTCTGTGCTTCTTTCCAACTTTACCTTGGTATTCTCTTACTGTTATGCATTATTCTATACATTGCCATGAGCTTGAAATTAACCTGTTGAGGACGAGTCCCGAGTACACTCGGTCAAGCGTCTATGGGAAATGCGTGTTGTAGCAAAATCAGCCCGTCCTCAACGGGTTAAGAAATGTGGGAACATACTGATCATGCCATATCACAATTCATTCCATTGCAACAGCATGTAATATATTCAAATTCATGGCATTTCTTTTCATACAGCCTACTAACAAATCATTAATTCACCTTCTCCCTCTACTTAAGCTCCCAAGGCAGAAATTCACTTAGCACTCATCACTTGTTGCTATGTAGGGCAAGCCTCCGGCTATCTTTGTGGCTGTTAAAGGCAATCTTTACATGACCAAAGCAAGCATAGAATTTGGATACATTACAGAGGTGGTTTATTCCTGGAGCAAATCTGAATATCTTGTCATCAAATAAAAAATACAACAGAACCTGAGGAGAAAGGGTCACTGACTAGAAAAAGAAAATCTTGCTGAATTGTGCTGAAGTCTCTCACATATGCACAACAGCAACCTGCACTCAAAATATGAATGGGCCAGCAAATATGTAAAATTCCATAAATTTATCACTTGCTGCAGTACATGAGACCTATTTTCTGGCAAACAGAAAATACCAGTACCTTCTAGGAATGAAACATCAATATAACATTCGTCAGGATTAAAGCTTATATAAAAAAAAAACAAGAACAAAACAAAAACATAATCATGAAATAAAAATGATTAAGATAATGATATATATCTGTCAAATAGAAAATCCATCACAGTCTTGTGATGTATAGGGCTATTTCACAGGGAAAAAAAAAGGAAAATATGAAAGGAGCGGTATTAAGAACTTAGAAGACAGAAAAGGTTTAGATGATCACTCTAGTGAGTGAGTTTGGGAATAAAAGGACATTCCATTCTTGCAAGGTGGATGACCCCCAAACATTTTTTTTTTTTTTTTTTTTTGCTGAAAGTGGTACCCAATCAGCATATTTCCAACATGATGTACACCAGGTACCACCTGGTCATGTGAACATAAGTGTCATTGTATAAATTCTCTCAAAGCTATTTCTGCAATGTATCAAAATTCACTACAGCCTAATAACAAATGAAACATTATATTCACAATCTCCCTCTAAATAAATTTCTCAGGCAGGAATTCACTTAGCATTCATGAGTTGTTGCCCCGTAGGGCAAGCCTCCGGCAAGCTACGTGGTTGCTACAGCAATATTGTGCTAACAAAGCATGCATAAACTTGAAGTACATTACAAAAATGGTTTATTCATTTCTAACTGAGATATCTGAACATTGGATTGGTCTTCATGAAAACTATTTTTTTCCCCACAAATATCCATGTATGAACAAGGTGCATATCCAGAATGTACAGATGAATGCATATTCTTTGAACCAAATAACTAAAGTCATTTATGCATCAGCTATGTTTGTTAAGTACCACTTTCTGCTTGCCATTTTCAACTGTTCTTCAAATTAAAAGATTAACAAAACCCTTGTTTTGGAAAAGTCTGTGGTTTAGAGGTTATTACAAACCCTTGCTAACTGTAAACTGGCTTAAAATTTAAAGTGATCATGTCATCTACATGAGATATAAAAGGAATGAATAGGAAGATTTGCAGGCCAATTTGATGAACAATTTGTATTTACTTGACTTGTTCAATCAACCTGTATCTCGTGAGTGCATTTTGATGCACATGGGACCTATAGTTTGCATGCACCAATGGCTGTTGCTATATTGGGCAACACTTGGTGATATACAAGCTCACTTGATTGCCTGGAACAAACCTCGTTATGAAGACATCCATCAAATCTGACTTAATATTTTAGTTAACTGATTCTGCAATGACAAAGTTATTTCCCTAATTGTAGATCAGAAAGTTCCCTATGCCTATTGCAGAAAGGAATGACAAAATGCACAAGCCCAGTCAAGCATTGTCATTAGGAGAGGCTTCCTGTTATTTCTGACCTTGCTATATATCAGACAGTTCTCTCATGCAAGGAATAGAAAACAGATCTTGCTCAGCTCAGGCGGGCTGACCCATTCTCTACTGTCAATTGTGATGAACATGTATCTCACTTTCCAGTCAACTGAGATGTATTCATAGACCCCTAGATATGCTGACCCTTTTTACACATAACATCAGGATGGACAATTGTGACTAATATCATTCTCTTACACCCTAGTGTCAAATTAGCGAAATCTAAGGTAGATGATAACAGAGACAAAGAATGAAAAACCTCTCTGGTGGCCGGAAAATGGTCCATGTGGGGAAAAACAAAAATTCATGTTTTTCCATCCCCGAAAGATTCACAGAGTGAGAGAGATGAAGGCAGGAAATATGCTGCAGCAGGCTGATCGCCATAGCAACCACCAACAGACATATTGGTGCACAGCAAATAGCTTGCGAACCAGTGATGAGAAAGAAAAACAGGAAGAGAGGGAAAATATTTGTAATGTTCCCCTCCCAAATCATCCAATCTGCATGGGGTTTTCTTGTAGAAACACTCCCCTCCCCCCCCCCCCCCCCCTTGTTGGGCATGTGGTTGTTGATGTCTTTAAATATAATATTTCCAAATCATAAACTACATCCATGGTTGGACTTCCAATGACTTATCTACCTAATCATTAACCCTCACATACAAACACTGTTAAGGATCAACGTCTGATTCGGTGCATTCACAATGCGCTACGCACGTGGCCCTTTAGCTGGAAAAGGTGAGCCTTGAGTCAACAAGGTTGCAGGGCCAATGAATGCCTAAACTCTTCAGTCATCTGTCAGAGTGACGTTTCTAAGTTGTCAGTGCATGACTTGCTTTCATGCTGTCGATTATCATCCCGATAATATGACAATATGGGAACAATATACAGTGCGTATCAAAAAAAAAGGTAATCCAACTTTGGAGGGCTACTTTTTCATAATTGTCAGCTATGGAGAGTTCAGTGTTGGTTGTGAGGAAAGGGAAACTCTTCTTCTTTCCATTGAGATCTACATGTAATTATGTTGACAATTATAAAATGATAGCCCTCCAAAGTTGGATTACCTTTTTTGATATGCACTGTATTATTAAGGGTTTGCTTCTTCATAGTGATGCAAGATGCAGTATTAAACAAAAGTTCACCCTAATCAAGGGATAAGTCAGACCTATTTCCCAAATAGGTCCTACAGTGTAAAGCACTGTTTTAGCAAATGAATTTGGATGAGGGAAAGTTTTTTCTGATTTTATGTGCTGTGCTGAAAAACCAATTTGGTAACCTGTATCATAACACTTCCTTAAAAATTCAATATATGATCACATCGTAAACCATTTCTTGTGGGTAAAAATTTGCAAGTGACATTCAAGGAATCAGTGTGCTGGTCATACTATTGAGCTTGCTTTTTTGTTTCGTGTGTTTGTTTTTTCCCCCTCAATTTTTCCCCAAATGAATTCTGTGATGAATTTGTGTTGCTTTCCTTATAAATACAGGGATGACATACTTGCAGTACATTCCAATGGTATAAGGCAAAGGGGGAGGGAGGATTTCAGGTCAACCCTCTGCCTATTCTAAAACTTGTCCCTACAGCACAAACGCAAATAAAGACTAATGCCCAGATATATAACAAAAACATAGGCCTATAGATGTTAATGAGAGTGCACACAAAGTTAAACAACGAGGGAGGCAGGGGCATGGAATTGCCAGGCAATTATTCCCCCATTGGAGGGGCTTTTTTTTTCATTCCATCTGGCACTGCCCAACTAGGCATATGCGAAGGATCGACCCACTTAGCTCCTTGTCCAACGGCGCATGATCAGTAAACGAACAACTCGAGCCTCCGCTTACCCTGGGAATCCTACAGGCAGCCGACTACGTGATAGCAATTTCGAGATAATTTCGGAAGGTGCCTCGGAAGTGACGATTTCCAGGGCAATGAATTGATAGTCACCAGTGCAGTCATATGGCTTCAAACCATATATCCAAGTTCAGTACTAGGGACACGGCCTCCCGTCCTGTCAGCTAAGTAATTGATGGGATGGTAAGTGATACATTCACTAACTCACTGGCATTGTATGTTTACAGGTGTATGTGAGGGTGCATCTCTCACGCTTTCGCACACGTGCAAAATTATGCAAATGTCCCTCAGTGGGCAGATTGCCAGACATGCGTCATGAGTAGTGCTGCATCAAATTCTCTTCTTGTTTTCATAGGGAAACAGTGTTATCTAATGCTCTAAAGCTTATAATATCACAGCAATATGGTGGTCACTTCCCAGGGAGGAAATATCCTATAGTCAAAATGAGTATAAAATAAATACAGATAACATAGATCCTCTCATGGTTGCCTCATAAGCCTCATTCATACTCAGAAGTTATTGGGTTTTGCATGGTGATGCAAACATTGATTTTAATTACCATCGTTAAGACACGGCATGTAAAAAAAGAAAAAAAAAAAGGAATAATAATACCTGTTACTTGTCTTTGAATGAAGCGCTTTGAATCTGTGGACTGAACGTGCCAAAATAATGACCAGAGCATGACCCCTGGTATCCAGGGATATACGACCTAGTGTGGTGAGTAGCATTATGGGATTAAAAATATTGATGATCTTTGCGTGCTGTTCATGTGCTGCGCAGGCAAATTATCAAGAGTTTTAAAAACAATTGAGCTGGACCATTACCACATCGCGATGCGAATTGCAGGAGTTTCATTTCATTTATTTCCACACTAAAAACAACAATTTTGTTACTGGTCAGTTAACAATTGTGTGTGTGTGTGTGTGTGTGTGTGTGTGTGTGTGTGTGTGTGTGTGTGCGTGTGTGTGTGTGTGTGTGTGCATGTGTCAACAAATACACAAGAATCCATGGTTTTGACCAAAAAAAAGGATCAATTTTCAAAGACGGTGAATTCCAGGTGTGTGAACAGGCCTCAAGTAAAACCACATATAAAATGGTCTGGCATGATGCTGCTACTACACTGTGTATAAAGAGTGTGATAAAGAGCCAGCAAAGGGGGAGGGGTTGCAGGGGAGAAGGGAGGGCGGGAATAGGGGAGGGTTGTTCCACATCAGTGATGGATGTGAGCGAGAAACGTGAGTATGCCCAACACTGCCAGGCCCCTGCGCAATGCACACAACACATGGCCGCGTTCCCATGGTGCTTAAATTAAACCATGGAAAGCCTCGTCGACGTTCTAATGCCAAGTCAAGGCTCGGGTGATGTGGAGTGATGCACCATGGAGACAAAACTTGGCCAGAGCCAGCAAAGGACAAGGACAAACAAAGCATCTCTCCCTTGAAAAAACAAACAAACAAACAAACAAACAAACAAACAAACAAAAACAAAAACAAGAAAGGCCAGTCTACAAATATGGAATTCCACTTTTTATATTAGATTTGTCAAAACAAAAACAAAAACAAACGAACAGCAATGGTATAGACTTATCTTTTAGTCATCCTCTATACTCCATCCTCAACCTTTACAGGCGCGTACATTTTTTCAGAGAAATAAGGGTAAATTGAAACTCCACCTGAACTGTGGTGTTTCTACTTCTATGAAAGGAATGATACAAATCAAATGAAGTATCTGTTTGTCTGTTTTCCAAGCTGCTGTGACATCTTTATTCAGTAAAATTTTTTGCTCAGGTTCAGTTTTAAAGCATGGAGAGATTTCCCTAGCATGTTGACACCCAATGGACCATTTCTCCAATGTATTACAATTTATGGATGTTTCTTTCCCCACGGCCTAGTTACAAAGCATTTCATTCACCTGCTCCCTCCAGTTACATTAGTTGATTATGGCAACTTTTGTGAACAAAACATGCATAAAATCTAAACCCATTCCCTACGGGAACCTGGTGGCCTGTGTATTAAAGGGACTGTACAGTACTGGTTGAGGTAGGGATTCATGTTTTGAACATTCCCAAGTGAGATAGTGGAAAGCCTCTTATGAAATATGAAAGAGCATGTAATTTTAAGAAGGATTCAATGTTTATTTGATGAAAATTGGTTTTCAAATGGCTGAAATATCCAAAAAAGTGCTAATAATAAAAGGCGACATGCCACAACTTTATCAGGATATCTTTGTTTCACATTGTTTTTGGATATCTCAGCCATTTCAAAACCGATTTTCATCGAATAAACTTTTGATACCCCTTAGAACTGCTTGCTCTTTGACATCTCATAGAGTAGTTTCTGAATATCTCGCAAAACGTTAAAAGCTAAATCTTCACCTCGACCAGAACTGTACACACCCGTTAAGTCTATGGGCATTTCCAAATTCAGTATGGAATGGGTTAATACACTACGAATCCAATCTATAAGTTACATTCAGATGGTGATCCCTATTCCTCCAGGATGGCTATCCTAACTACGAGGATAGGCTCGTTGTTAGGCACTGTGTAGACGCACTTGTTGATACAATGTGGCTACGGATGTGACAAGGTGTTCTAATTAGTCTCCACTGACAATGTCCAGCTGACAGTGTCTGACTTCAGCCTTTCCCAACAGGGCTCATTAATTCACCTGTCGAAGAAATGATCAGCTGCGAAAGTTGACCTCTCCTAATTACCTGCCTTTGCACCATGCGCACATATGCAGGATTTTTTTTTTTCTTTGGGGGGGGGGGGAGATGTGTAACTTTGCAGATTTTTCTAGCCCAATGAAAATGGTCCTATTACTGCAAACGACACATTCACACAAAGTTCAGTCTTTCCCACAAGACATAAGAATGATCTCTATCAAATACATGTATGTCTCAAAATCATCTGGTAATATTTGATGAATTATGAAAGATCACAGGCAACAAAGTTTCTAAATACATGGCCACTAGAATGATGGAGCAGACATGTCTACCTGAAGCAAAGAAATTCCCTTCCCACCTACTTGGAAATAAGAAGTCACATGCTAGTGCCTCCATTAAACTGCCCCACTTTTAAATATCATCAGGTGACACCACATATTGGGGGCTATTGTTGGAAAATAAGCAAAAAACAAACAATTCACATTGCCTCAAAACATTGAGTCACTCATAGATAAAAAAAGAAAAAATGGATATCCAAGATAATGCAAATGAAACCATAAGATCATATGGAAAGTTATGAATGTTGAAATGCTGAATAGCCATTAACCATGATAACAAAAATGCCATCTAAAACTGGCATTTTTAGTCTGAGCTGGAGTTTAAATCTATCACCAGCTTTGCTGAGAATGTGCACACATCTCTCAAGGTGTTGAAGACTAGTACCAATTATACAGTAAGGTAAGAAATATTTGCGGCATGAAATTTTCACGAATTGGAGCAAACAGCGCTTTTCGTTTTTCGGGGAATTAATTTTTTGCAAATCGACACTGGCATCCGATGCATATATAGTGTAGACAAGAAACTTTCGCATGTATTCTCATTTCGCGAATCTTGGTTCTCGTGAAATCGAAATGCATGCAAACATTTCTGGTTTTACAGTACTAGAGCAGGTGTCTACAGGATAGCAAAATCAGCTCATCCTCAATGGATTAAGAAATGTCACTCGGATGAACATGAATCAACAGGGAGGAACAGAGAGATCTTTAACTCGTGATCTATTCACATGTCTGACAAAATGGCAAGACGACAGACCGTTGTACTTGTGCAAAAATCGATAAATGCATTTTGCTTTGCAGTGCCAACTGCGACCAATAATTACTGTATACGTGAGGTCTAAATGCTGAACAAAAAGTACAGAATTCTGATTGCGATGCAGACGTCATGTTTTCGATCGTCACACTTTCTCTAAGCATGAATAATGAGATTCAAACCATTGTAGTTACAATACCTTCACACATATCTGGTGATGCTCATATCCAATGCTCTGCACGTCTGATTTTATGAATAAATTTCCTAAATAAAACAAAATGGCCCTCTTCTAACGCACATCCCACTGACTGAACAGTGCTCATGTCCTCTTATGTCTATGGTCTGAAATACGTCATCTCCTTGGGCAGTGTCGGCATTGACTAAGCAGATCCCTCCTCGCCTTCCCCCTACCCCCCCACAGGTGTCATTGATTCACCTGCATTAATGCTGTCTACGTCAGCAACTTGTATAGTGACCTCACGGGCTACATCGTCTTCCTCAAAGGTGCAATTCATTCACAGCATGTAGAGTGGTTGAAATCCCGCATCACCGGACAATAGGTGCATCATTCACATTGGAATTACCATGAATGGTATCAAATACCACAGTAATTTGCTAGCACCATTTTCATATGTGAAATACAATAGTTGAAGATGCTGTGGTAATTCACTCAGTAACATTCCCATTCACAAAATGCCACAGTGTTTCTGATATGCCCTGCACATGCACATATCGCCTGCAGGGAGAATCCTAGATGAGTGTCGGGTCATGCGAGCAATAAACTGCTGTACGACCAGTGGTATTTCTTAATACAATTCACGATCAAATCTCGTATGCATATTTTGCGCAAAGTTTGAATTACCACCCTGAATACCACAGTATTTGGCAATGTATTTTGTGGTGTATTTCTTGGTTTATTTGCATTCCCACTACAAATTGTCGTGCAATTAGGGCCTACCTGTATATAATGCAGTGCTTCATCATCAATGTGAACACACCTATTGTTGTGTCACACCGTCTTCCCACCGTTGTTCAGGTCACATCACAAACGACTTTCACTGATAACCACTATCACCCACGATAACAGTATAATGAGAAGCTGACAAGACTGTACATTCCTCTGTTTACAAAAAACGGCCTAGTATTAGATTTCATTTGCTCAGTATGGTTATCGATTTCTGAACACAAATGCCAGGTACCACATAACATCACTACAGCACAAACATGTCGCATTTATAGGTCAAACTGCCACACTTCTTCAGTACTTATCAACTATGCATCCTCAGTGAACTGGAATGTGCCGCAATCAATTAAAGAATGTGATGAAATGCAGGGATTGTTTTGTTTTGTTTTGTTATTTTGTGCTACCTGTGGAAAACAGGGGTAATCTGATTTTGTATTAGTGACATGCTTTTAGAGAAAACAACCATCGACACAAATGATATCTGGAAATGCTGACGATTTCTACAAAGTTGTTACCTGATGCAAACAGAGAGTTTTGCACCTGAGGCTTAGAGTGTAGTAGAGTGGGGTTTTCTTCATTGTGGGAGTTTCATTTTCACAGTCTCAACTGTGAGGAATATGGAGGGGCTGTTTGAACACAATAACAATTTGAGTGAAATTATGTTGTTTGTGCTTCTTGGGGCAAATCAACGCTCTGAGCTTGTATAATGCATTGAGCCTCGAGAATAGCCACAGTACATAGACTGTTTTCTGCTGTCATGGCTGAGTTGGAACGGTTGAGGACTGCTCAAAGTTTGGAATCTTTTTTGATGATGTAGATAGAGAGCAAAGAGTGAAACTGGCTAAAATTCTGTCCTGACATAACAAAACTGAACAGGCAAAGTCCTTTAATACATTCTTGGCTGAATGACTCAAGCTGAATTCATATCAAATCATTGCAGTCTGCTGAAGATTATACACAATGCAAATGAAACAGCACACACATGAATAAAGTGGACAAGAGGGACTGTCATCCATTAAAGGCATAATTTACCATTTGCAGATGAAACAAAAACCCATCTTTAGTGCTTCAAAATAGTTCTAAAATTGTGAGTTGGGGATAGAAACAACCAATGTAAAAATTTGAATCCATACAATTAATGTCAAGTATTGTTAAATGCACAAAATGTGAATAATAGTTATAACAAACATGTTTCTAGACTAAACTGTCTACAGTTATGGTTTATTGAGAAAAATAGTGATATCTCCTTATATTTTAGACTTTATTGCAAAATTTTTACATGGTAGGATATTTTGTGATACAACTGACCTACATATAGGGCTATGCATTAAATGTGATATCTCGAACATTTTTTAAAATCACTGCTCCCATAGGTAAACAGTGCCTTTAAAGGAGAAGTCCGGACGATTTTGAAAAAAATTAACCAAAATCTACATAAATAAAGGACCATAATGACTAAGTTTCATTGAAAAAGACCCTCCCAACTCGCCACAACCGATTTTTTAGCATCACTAATTTTGAATCGTAACCGTTCGATTTCTGTACGCCGGCGAGAAAGATCACGTGACAGCGTGACGTTTCATCCTCACATTGCTTTTTGCTTGGAGCGTCAGCTGGCTCGGGGGAGCCCTGCTTGAGCAACGGTGATACGGGCCAAGCAAGCGGTAGTAGCGTACCGCTCAACAGTCTCTGACCACACAGCGGATGCACGCGGAATGATCTATTGCTTCATTAAAAAAATGCCGATGTGTCAAGTGTTAGGGTGTTGTCAATACTTCAACTTTACTAGTAAGTCTTCAAATTGAAGAAATATTTCGATTTTAAATTGATATCTATCCACGCTACTACCTTTACATGATCCTGAATGCTACAACACGCAGCCCGATTACGCTGTGTGTATTGGGCTGCTGGTCGTAGTTACCGGCGCGGCGCGGCGGCGGTACCAAGCTGGCGCTGGCGTTTCTTCCTCGGTTCAAGTTACATGTAAACTGTCGTATTTTATCACCGTCAGACACACTTTTCAACAGTCTCGGACAACAAAAGAGGCAATAATTCTGACATTGACAGACTGATTTCAGATTGTTCACACTCAGAAGTCGAAAAAACGATCGCGGATTGTGATAGCACTTGGCAGCATCAGACGTAAATGTATGCCTGCACAGCCCGACAACAGCTAATGCATTGTAAGTGATGGGGTGGACACTAATAAGTACGGCAGTATTATAATACATACATATTTCAATTTAAACGAAAATGTTATAGCATTGCAACTATTTTACATTAATCTTTGAAGATTTTATATAGATATATAACGAAGATTATTTGAATAAAGGAATACAGCGTTTGGCAACAGCACTCCTAAATCGGTGTACGGTCTCCTGCAGTAGCGCCGACAAGGCACACCTATGCAGGCATGCAGATACCGCCCGCAGTCAGCAGTGCAATGGGAGATCGATGCGTAGCTGGGCTTCGCTCGCGGTGCTCTCAGCTGAGGAAACTGCGCCCGATACGTCACGCGCAATGCATCCTGGGACAGATAGTACGAAGGGCAGCTCGCGACGGATTCGAACATGAAGAATTACCTTATTTAAAAAAAAAATCATAGTAAATGTATCTGATGGTCTTTTCTCGTCGGGAAAAGGGTAATAAGTTCATGAAATATTGTTCTTTACACACGAAACGGCTGATAATCGTCCGGACTTCCCCTTTAAAAAGACAACAACAATCAAACAAGTGTCCCATAATTTTAATGTTGGTCTTTCATAGGACTATTATTCTGACTAAATCTTACTTGCCATACGAAAAAGGACTAATTGCCATCTTGTCAGTTTCAAATGACAGTGACACTTAACTGACAGGGGAAAACAAAATCTGCAGTGGTTATCTCTCCAGGTTTCCCAACAGTACACTCTAGGCTTTTTCCTGCACTCTACTCACATTTCATCAAGGCAACGAAAAAAGTAGAGCAGTAAGCCTCAATTCTAGACTACCCCAGGGTATATGTGCTGGCTGAGCGAATGATTCAAGGAAATCAAGTTGTCATGGAAATTTAGTCATGGCTCTTACCTGAAAATTGATTTATCCCACAAAATGACATTTACCACATCTTAGGACTCAAAGATCTAAAACCACAGGTTGAAAACCATTACAGAAAGAAAGAAAAAAAAAAGTGGGAAAGGGGAGGGGGAAATACAAAGTAGAGGACATGCAGAAGAAAAAAAAAATAAGGAGAAAGAGAAAAGAAAATGCCACCTACCAATCACCAGATTGAAAGACCACCGACCCTGAAATCCCGCACCTTTGTCTCACCTGTAGAGGTATTTACTGATAAATCTCCCCCCTAATTCACAGGCCAGAGCATATTTTTACAGGTGTTAACATCAAAGTGACACCTTAAGGGAAACACATTGCAGAGCTGGCCTGGAATTACGATGGTGATCAATCATCTTCAGCCCAATGAAAAGATCACTGCACTCCACAGCAGTCAGCTCAAATTTCTACTAAATTTCTTCTCTGTGTAACTGTTTCTTTCTTCTTTTATAATCATTATCTCTCTTTTTTCATGGGGGTGGGGTGGGTTTGGGAAGGAGAGAGGGGGCAATGGAGTTGATAGAAGGAGAAGAAAAGAGGCTGAAACTCTAAAGCCGATTGCTTTGAAGTCCTAGACAACTATGGTTATGAACTTTGTGTGCGTCTGTGTGTGTGCGACCATGTGTGTGAATTTGATGGCTACCCACGTTCCACCACATTCTAAATAGTGTAGGAGAGTCATATGTATGCTACATTGAGTGGTGCCGTGAAGTACGGAAAAAAATCATAACTGAAGTTATCACAGTCCTATCACAACTTGACTTTCTCTTTGTTCAGTTTCAGCATCCAAACCGCATCAATATTTGACGTGATAATGGGGGTAAAATCTAATTGTGAATACTGGCTTGGGGCGTCGTGAAAGTTTGACACAGTTTCCTATATCAACAGAATACAATTTCAGCGAAAAGCCTTGCAAGATTTTCTTTGGAGTTGGTGTTTCCTTGCATATCCTTCCACAAGTCCGCATCTCCTACGCCATCCCCCTCTTCATCCGCCCCATCAATTCACTAGCCCTGCCTTATTTCCCCAGGTGATGAAACACTGACACAGAAATCTATTGAAGTTCACAGACTGGCCAATGCAGACTAATCAATTCACAAGCACAGTGTTTGCTCACCAATTACCAACACAATCGTGAGCATTCGGGACTACAGACTGGGATCAGGAGGAAGAAAATATGGCAATGAGTTTCTCGATCCGATCCATATGATACAGCTTACAATCACTGACCTGAAAATTACGGTCCCTTGGACACAATAGTCTATATGCATCTGGCCTCCACAGAACTTGAATCATTGCTAATATATCTAAAAATGAGTCTGTATCTGGAGACTAACCCCCCCAGTAGATGGGGTACACCCACCTGACACCAATGAGGAGACAAGATAGCAAGAGCCAAACCACCCTTCTCCCTTTTCTTTTCCACCCTTTCATTTCTGGATCGGCTATAATTACCCCTTCCCTTGTTTCCTTTCAACCTGGGGATAGAGGAGTTTGGGGTTCAAACTGGGGGCGTTAGGTCATAGGGGAATTGAGTTTTTGGGAGGAGGATGCTCAGTAGTGCAATGCACTTTCAAGGTTCCAGTATCAGACGTTTGAGGGATGGATGGATGGAACCTTTTTTCTGGAATGGTGATTGGGGGATTCGTGACGAAATCCCTCAATATTGTCACCACCTCGCTATCCCCAAGACTTTCCCATCGTGGTAGCTCATTTGCACCCTATATCCCTCTTCATTACTGAGGTTGACAGAACTGGGATCGTATTTTAGTTCCTTCTTCTCATTCTTTTTTCTCCTCCTCCTTCTTCTTCTTTTTTTTTTTTTTTTGAATCTCTGCTCTTACTTACAAGTATCATCACCCAGTTCTCTAGAGGCAACAGCTTAAGGTGTGATAGACAAGTGTGATCAGACATCCCAGCAGTGTACGAGGTGCCACAAAAGAGTGGCAAACTTGCAAACCCTCACATAGTGCAATACAGCGTGACTCGATCTCATGACAGCATATAAATGATGTTGCCAACTCAATGCAATGAGTAAACTGTATGCATCGTTTTTAACATCACTGATATTTCAGCTCTGACTCAAAGATGTGTGCTTACTCAGAGAACCTACCCTCTTCCTAATCTTCATCTGAGCCATAAAAGCATCCCAACTCACAAATGCCGATATTGATGACTAGGCATCTAATGGGATTCCCCTAATTTGCCTCAAAACAATCTTAACCATTTATGACATTTCTTTCTTCTTCTTTTTTTTTTTTTTTTTTTTTTGGGGGGGGGGCCTAATTCTTTCTGTGAGATTTGAAAACTTTGTCTCTGTAGGCATGTGAAAGACAAGCAAACCAAGATATTTGTTTATCTTTTTCTAATATGAAAATAACCTAAACTGGAACATAAACTGATATGAAACTGAAACTATAGGCCTAGATTTTTACTTTTTCTTTCTATTCTAACATCATTAGACATACATAAACAATACACCACATATAAATATGCACACATATTCCAAGCCCTCCCTGTCTTCCTATCTTCTGCTAAACTTTCTCTAACCAACAGATCTCAACTCGGTGCGATAAATGGTGGACGTTCGTGTTTCTGGTGGTGTTTGAGCTGGTGATTCATCACTAATGCTACACCAAAGTTGCACTGTTGCCCATTCGGCCTAAATGAATTGATTCGGCAGCTTTTACCAGGCCAGAAAGTCTCCAGAAATATCAAATTTGACATGCCAATTTATACAGATCAATCACTAACACACTTCTATTCTCTCATGTTCTGCACTTCTCCCCCCCCCCCTTTTTTCTTACTCTTTTTCTTCCCACCATTTTTTTTTTTTTCATTTCCTTCCTAAACAGCCAACAACGCTTTGAAAGAACCATCACTACATGTATTAACACTTAGCGGATTCAAACACAGCTGCCGAAACTGTGTAATGTTGAACAATGGCATGCACAGAAGTGTGCCATAGTTATTTGCGTGTGCATGTGCGCATGATCAAGCCTCTATACCCATTTTTTTTTTTTTTTTACACCCTTGAAGAGAGAAAATTGCGACACAAAACCAAATATAGAAGCAAAATGGAATGCGTGAAAGCAAGTCGGAGGCTCAGTAAAGCCCACTAATGGGTGTACCAGGTCTTTCTTGTCGGAATGCCCAAGAGCAGTTACTCCAAGTGGCTGGATATCCAGGGGTATGATCATTTTGCCAAATATGACCAAGCGGCCGGCTGCCTAAGTCATCATCATTGCCCCTGTGTGATGTGGTAGCCGAATTTTGCCTGGTAAAATGCGAGATTCCGATTTCTTCTTCTCCTGTTTCATGCAAAGGCTTTTAAGAAAGATTTGGTGGGGATGAGGGGATATGAGAAGAATTGCACACACCATTTTATGTTTATTTAGAAGAATACACAACAACTACAGCACTCAACACATTTTCAGTGTGATTTTTTTTTTTTCGTCAGCAATGGATCTCAGTGGATTTTATCAAATTGATTTATGCAAAAGTTGTTTGAAGCAGCACTTCCACATGCTAATTCATAGATGAGAGGAAAGAAAGACTTCATGCTGACGCACACTTAGCATGTTAATTGCACTTGCAGACTCAACCATCATTCACAAAAAGAAAAAAAATGTTTTGCAACAATTTCTGAAATGAATTAAAGACTTAAAGGGACTCTACAGTACTGGTTGAGGTGAGGATTCAGGTTTATAACATTTTTTGGTGAGATAATGAGAAACCTGTTATGAAATATGAAAGAGCATGTAATTTCAAGAAGGATTCAACGTTTATTTCATGAAAATTGGCCTTGAAATGGCTGAGATATCCAAAAAAGCGATTCTAACAAAATTGACCGGTCACGACTTTATTAAGATCTATTTGTTTTTCCTTGTTTTTAGATATCTCAGTCATTTCAAAACCGATTTTCATCAAATAAACTTTTGATTCCCCTTAGAATGGTATGCTCGTTAACATTTCATAGAGTGGTTTCTAAATTTCTCACAAAATGTTACGAGATGAATCCTCACCTCAACCAGTACTTTACAGTCCCTTTAAGTCCAGCTTTTGTAAAAGTTTGAATTCTTATAGTTCCACAAGCCCATTCACAAAAGTGTGATCATGACATTCAAAATATCAGCATTGTGGTGAAGTTCTTACCTTGCATGAATGCGTATCCTGTCCTTGAGCTAAAATTGGTTGCGGAGAGTCACACATCTATACACAACACAATCAAAGCTTGTTGTCCACAAAGTTATCACCTGTCCTCTAGCCAATGCAGCACTTGTGTACATATCATCTGTAAAAGCAAGAAAATGATAGGATACATCATCAGATTTTGACACTCAACAAAGTCAAACATAAAAACCAACACAACAGAGAGATCACACAGGGATGATATGCTGAGATCAGTTATCTCATCAAGACTAGGATCAATGGACAAATGTAAGAAATATCATGCAAAAATCAAATTCTTGCAGAAAATAACTTTCAGTTGTAGCAACAGTTTCTCTCTGCTCTGAATTATATTGGTGCAGTTGGCAAGATTAACATTTTTTTTTTTCCCAGACGGTATTGTTTAGACAAGCCATGGCATTTAACAAACAAATCTTTCACCAGCGCGATATACATGTACAGATGCGCAACTGCGGTGGGAAAAGAAAACACCTGTATGTGAATCTCTAGGCAGAGTATATCCGCAAGCATCACAGGAACGGTCAACAGACAGTTACACAGATTTTTTTTTTCTTTGAAGAATTTATACTGCAATGTTCCATAATGAGTCCGAAGGAGAGGTAATCATGCATTCCACGCACTTTCACTCAAAGGCGTCATTATGCTTGCTTCACTACACAAGACATGTTCTTGTTATTTTTAGTAACACTGAGCCTAAAACTGCCGAAGACCCCCATGGTGTTTGATAATGAGTTCTCCCATCCCTCTTAATGGCTGGATGCAGGCATCAACACCGCGTGATGCCCTTCCGTTGAGAAAACAGGACACAATGTTTTGGAGATGCATCACGTACAGAGATAAACTGTTGTCTGTCTGCGCAGTTTCAATGATAATTTCTGCTTTGTTGTTGTTGCTGTTGTTGTGAGGTTTTTTCTGGCTTGTTTTCTGATCTTATTTGGAAAGCTAGGTCTGAACCAGCAATGGTTTGGCTTGCCATCAATAGTGCAACATTTCCTTGGGAGGTACCGCCTCTGGCACGTCTTGGGGGCGCAGAGAGGCATAACAAATTATAAAAGCGTTGGATTGAGATTGATCAATGACAAAGTTACTCAAACATACATGAATGCCGGTTCATTTGGTAAAACTAATGAAGCAAAAGATAACGAGAATGAGCAAAATGCAACCTATCAGCACTGATCTGAATTCTTTTACTATTAATCATAATTAGCAAACAAAACAGACCTGTACAGACTAATGTGCAGAAGAGGCTAATTGAGGTAGCACACTGCATTTCAAATGCTAGAGTGACATTCATATGGCAAAACACTTTCTACTCAGTGGTCATTTTCAGTAGAATCGTGCTACCTCAAAACATGAACACCACGAAAGTCAATGTGAACATTGCTGTAATACCTTCCGCTCTTCAGTCTACAACATCATCTATGTTCAAAGCCAGAGAAATATGCAAGTTCTCTTCATTATTGCATCATTCATAATATTTAGACATGAACATCGCATGGATATCGCATTTCCGCTCTGCTTTACCAATCTGAAATCACCAATCTGAAATCCAGCATCACCTCTCTCACAATGGTAATTCATAGTGGCCCGATTCATTCCCTGCCCACCGGGGTACATTTGAAAACTACCAACTGGTCAGTGAATAGCCCGACATGTATGTGCATCAAACCGTATGCTCATCAGTAATGGTCTACTCCAGTCCAGATTCAGCAGCAGTGTGTAGTTTACATGGAGATCAGTGGTAAAGCTGTACACAATTTGTGACAGGATTCTCAAATGTATCCATGCTGGGTAAACCTTCGTACTCCATCCATGGTATCCCCAATGCTACAAAGGCACTAAAGGCCCCGTCACACTACAGCGAATGCCCAACGAATGCCCAACGAATGCCCAACGAATGTCCAACAAATTTGAAAATTTGAAGATATGTTCACATCCGTTGGTAATACTAGAATAGTTCGTAACATGCTTGGCGTTCTTTGTAATCATTAGCTATTCGTAGGGATTCGCAGAGATATGCTGGAGCCAATTTTTTTTTTTTAAACATGTCCAAAATCTCCAGCATATCTCTGCGAATCCCTACGAATAGCTTATGAATACAAAGAACGTCAAACATTTAACGAAGGATTCTAGTATTAGCAACGGATGCAAACTGTCTTCACATTTTCGAATTCATTGGGCATTCGCTTGGCATTCGTTGGGCATTCGCTGTAGTGTGACGGGGCCTTAAACACTGATGACATGAATACAGCACCTTTAAGAAATGAAGTCAAGTACTAACTGAAGATGGGGCTCATGTTGACAGGCTGAAGAACTTCAACAAAAGCGGTTACAAAACAGGGAAGCGGTTACAAAACAGAAAAGCAGTTACAAAACAAGAAATATGTATATCATCCAAGATCGTGATACTGCGTGAAGTAAACTATGCAAGCGCTTTCATTCCACATCACACAGAAGCCGCATGCTTCAGAACTTGAGAACCCTGTCCATCAACTTTTTTTCCTGTTTTTCTTGTTTTTTGGTTACCATTGCAGATTTCGTCCCTCCCGGCCATTCCGTCACCTTGCTGTTTCACCGCTGTGACAGCGGCATTTGGAAAAAAAGGGGCGAACTCCACCCAACTCCCAACGCTATGCCCCATCCTCTCCCTCTTCTTCTTCTATTCTCTCTCTCTCCTGTCATCTTCTCCGTCTCTCTTCTTCTCCTATTCTCTCTCTCTCCCGTCATCTTCTCCATCTCTCATCTTCTTCTCTTCCTCTTCTTCTTTCTCTCTTTTTTCCATCTCTCTCTCTCTCTCTTTTCTTCCTCCTCCCAGCAGCAACCCTCCTCCATCCCATCCTCACAGCTCCTGCGTGAATATTTGTATCATAAATGGAATGTCAATTATTTGCATAAATACACCCGGCACTGACAGCTTTTCCTGCAGGTGCTTTGGCTCTGCCCCTGATTGACAATGCACACGCAGAGAGGAGAGGCAACCTGAGCTGGTTCCTTTCCCCCTTCCTATCCATCTAGTCTTCCACCTCTACTACCTGACATCCCCCCCATCCCCCCCCCCCCCCTCCCTACCATCTCAACTCATCTCACTCCCCCAAAGCACAAAACAGAAGGTAGATTTATGTTCTTTATACATTCAAATTCCTTGCATAACAAAATGACATTCATAATTTCTTCTTCTTCTTTTTTTACTATCACCTCCTCCTTTCTATGTGCTTTCTTGATCATCTCTTTGTGTTCTTTTCATGAATGTGACATATCTTCTCCTAGCTTGCCTGACACTCTTCTTCTTCTTCACATTTTCACTTCTATCTTTGCTTACCTCATGAAGCAGCACTAACTTACAGATTTGTCTTTCTCTTTCTTTTCATATGAGTGTTAAGGGCTGAAGGTTACCTTTAAGAGAGGGGTGCACTGTAGAAACATGAGCCATGTAAACTGTGAAGACCTTGGGCGAAGGCTTTGCAAACTCTACAAGTGTGCTCACAAACAAAAGGGGTTCCTGCTTGATAGTTTGCGCAAATATGCTTTGTTCTCTGGACCACCATGCGCTGCTATTGGGGGAAAAGGCCACGCAAGTTCAAAAAGCTGGCAATGTTTCTGGTTACAGCACACCTTGTGAGTGACAGAGCTGCCATTCTCCGCTCTCCCCTGCCATCGCACTGAAAGGGGGATCAAAGGACATGCTATGGCAACACCAGAGAGGACAGCTCACTCCAGCAGTTGACAAACTTACAAGTGTCACATCCGAAGTCTCCCTGACAGAGGAAATTCAGTTTTCAGACATGCAATCAATTCCAATCATATGAGATCATTAAACATACAGTACTCCATGGGACCCCCTCCCCCCCCCCCCCCAAGGGAGAGGGAGGATATACAGGACTTGATTATTACAGTTTTTTATTATCAAGGAGCAGGATAAAAAAAAAATGGCAAACCATAGTTATAACAGCCCTGCACTGGCTTACACAGAAAACTGAAATCTATCTGCATTCCTCAGTGTGGGTCTTGTCAAAATGACAAAAAATTCCCAAATGCTCCGTGACGCATCAACATGCAAACCCTGTACAGCAGCAGAAGGATGGATTGCGACCCAGGAGAGGGAATGCGTAAATTCTAATTTCCGGCGCGACCGCTGTCTCGCAGACAGGGCAAGCGCTGGAGATTGCCGAACAGCGGTTGCTGCACCCGCTCGCCTGCTCTCCAGGGCTTTCGCTCATTTGCATCGATGCCTTCAGCATCACCTTCCTTTGTGGCGAGAACATAGTTTATACCCTGTATGGTCTGGCCGTGGCCGAATGTGACTCATTTGCATAGATGCTCTCCACTTAAAACTACCATGGGCTCTACCAGATTTGGAGGCCCTGCATTTGCATGGATTCCAGTCGGGGAAGGAACATGACCTAATCCGGGGAAAGACCACCTTCGCCAGTCTCGGCTCGGTTATCCAAGGAGCAAGAGGCAGGAGAGCACCTTAATTCGACGGAGGGCTGGGAAAGGATGCGATTAATTGAGCAGGAATCCCGCCGCCTGATTGTTTCCGACAGAGCTGCTTGGTAATGCCACACTCTGGTGCTGAGGAATCCAGATTGCGAGGCATCACCGGCAATCAGCATCCCACATGATGAAGAATACGGAGTGGAGGATAATCGGGGAGATGGTTGATTGGGTAGGCGTGCCCATCCCTTAAAAAGCAGACATGGGACTGAATATTATCACAGATGTGTGCAGTCACCACTAATGAGTAGGAAGGAGGAAGAGCTGCAAAGCATCTAATCACGAAAAAGTGTGCCTTACATTGCGACGTCATCACAGTTTAATTTCTTATACAATCTCCTCCGACATCTTGTAATCATCAATATCACCAAAAAAAATTACTGGACAGAGCTGTGAATATTGGAATAAGAAAAAGAAACACCTGCAACATCTGTTTGATTACCAGTGGCAAACTGAAGATAATTTTTTTAGCAATGTTACATCCCAAACCTTGTTTAGAATGGAAAGCTGCTCTTCTTCGTAAACTCTGCCAACTACAAATAATATCTTGTAGCTGTACAAGGCCAACTGCATGACAAGACTCTATAGGTCCTACATACTCACAAGATTAGGTTTCCCATGTGAAAATCGACGACAACCATTTGATTATCACATCATGAATGTTCCCTTTTTTTTGGGGGGGGGGGCTAGAGGAAGACTTAAAAACAACAATAACGACAAGCAACTCCTAGGGACTTCAATGATGATGTGTGGAGAACACATATGTACTTCAGGAGCTACACCAGAATGAGAAGGGGCAGGGTAGGGTGGGGAGAGGAAATGGAAGGGAGAGGGGCAGAGGCTGATAGAGGGGTGACAGCTATGGCAGTAAACTTCAAAGTACCATATAAGAAGCACAACTCAAAATCAGGTAAGAAGTTACAGAACTAGGCCGATGTGCTCACCAGACACTGACTGACCCAGTATCCTAAATTCTCCCCAATTTTATCTAGCCCGGGTCGAACAGATTGACAAAAAATTGCTCCTACACACGATTACGTATGGCATCTGCAGAAGTCGAGCGCACGTGTTCATTTCAAAGAGACTCTTTCATCGACAGTCTACAGGCAGGCCACAGAGACTGAGCGTATGTCAAATTGAGATGTGCGAGATGTTCTCCTCCGCGTAGTTTCTGTCCTGCAGCAGGCCTATTCTCATTGGGAGATAACACATCACTACAGGAATCAAAACAGTTACACGTTCACACCATGTTCCTAACCTTTCAGATTAGCTTTATGTTCTAACCTTTGATGATTAAGTCACTAGGTGGGCCTTCATCAGCTCAAGCCTGAAGAATTGCGAGCTTATGGGAGATCAGAGAAATAAGCCTGAAGTCAGCTGAAATGTGCAATCGCGTCTTCACCAGCTCGAGCTTCAGGCATGGCACAGTCAGATTTTTAAGCTCGATGCTGGCACGAACACACTCCAACCCAACTGCCCACATTCCTGTGTGGTGCGAAACACATGCAGTGCCGATGTTTAAGCTCGAGCTGATGAAGACGCGTTAAGATTAGCGCGCTATTTTGCAAATTAGCTGGCTATTCTGCAAATAAGTCCAAGATTTCTTTAGCTTATTTTCCGATCGGAATAGCTCGCTATTTCGGTCATCATTGCAAAATTAGCGGGCTATTTTCTGCTCAGGCTAATTCTTTGGATCAGAAATAGCTGGCTATTCTTCAAGCTCAAGCTGATGAAGACCCACCTAATTTAGCCCAAAGTAGACACACTTGAAAGTTAGCAGTCTTAAAGATTGGTTGATGATTAGTACAAGGTTTCTTAGGGTGTATGCTCTGTCCTCTAGCCGCGGGGGTCCCCACTCGTAGTTTAGCACCAGGTGGACACGATAATTAACAAATTCAAAAGTTTGTAAGACCTCTCTGTGACCCCTGCTACCCCGTTAACTTTCAATTCAATTCAATTCAATTCAATAGTGTATTTATTACCAGTACTTCAAGGTCAATCTCCAGTGTGTCTTGTACACTACTGTATCGTTACACATTATCGCGTTTATCGCTAGTGCTGCATGTATGTATTTCTTCCAGTTCTGTGGTTTACTCATCGGTGGGGCTCTTCTTGAAAGTTTAATCTAAACCTGTTGTATACTCAGGCAAGTGTCTATGGGAAATACGTGTTGTCGCAAAATCAGCCCGTCCTCAACGGGTTAAAGATTAGGTACGTGTATCATGTGGACGTGCGTCATAGTTTAAAACTTTGAAGACTACATATGTTGTGTGAACCTAACTTTTCTATTTGAGCGATTCCATTTTCAAAATTGTTGTACTGAAGCTGACAAAATAGCAAGATTCTGTCACTGTGGTGTGCATACACTATTGGCTGGGCAGTCTGCTGCATACTGTACAAGCTGTTATTTTTGCATACAGATATTTTCGCAAATGGGGAGGTCATTGATATTTTTGCGACATGTTGTTTTCCCAACTTGACACTGAGGCCATCTCAAGTGCACTATTACTCTAGCCCATCGCGACATTTTCGTGTGCTGTTAAATTCGCAATTCAACAGTGATTTTCAAAATAAGTGAAGATTAAACCCTTGCAAAAATAACAGCTTATACAATACTACATTCATGATAACGACATAGCAAATGGCCTGTGGCTTTGGGGAGTACAAGGAAAAAGTCACATGACAAGAACTTGGGACAATTTAGTGGGAAGCATTCCCACCACGAATCATCACATTAGCATAAACTTGCAGGCAAACTTGTCCGATTACACACAGATATTTGCAATGAATACATGTATCATTTCGATCCGCAAGTCCCTACTCCACTCTAGGCGATATTCGTTATTCCAGTGGTTCACTAATTCTGAAATGAAAAAATAAAAGTGTACACTCAAAAACCTTGAGAATTATGAACCTTATTTCCTTTTTGGATTAATGAACCTTTGAAACAAACCTGATTGTTTTTTTAATATTCAGAGGAATGAAAATTATCCTATTTTTGCAATAACGAACCTCCTCAGAGTAGCCAACCTTTGGAATAACAAACCCTCAAAATGATGTTGCTGTAACTCTCTACTCCCAAAGGGTAACAAACACACAATCACACACACACACACAAAAACAAATGAGATTTTATACGAGCAATTTCTTTTCACAGCAGGTGATAAAGCAAATTACAGTCCTTTTTGTCAAACCATTTCCTCATGAATACAACATAAATTTTAGAGGAAATGTGGCAAATTATTGGTTGGTTTATGGAACAGCTAGTCAAATACACTGTTATCTGTCATATAATATTATGTATATGTTATGTGGGCATATAATATAATTCATGCATGGAAACCATATGAAAAGCCAGGAAACCCTAAAATGATCTGTTTCACAACCTTGCTCTCTCCTACACATATCATACCATCTATATGGCTACTTCAGTAAAAATATTAGGCTTTGGTAGAGTGTGGTGCTTCTTTCAGCATTATTACATGGACTACAAGAGAGGTGGGAGAGGAAAGGGCATCAGGATGATTACAATCCCGTGCTTGCAAATAAGCCAGGTCAGAGTTTCATCTGAGAAAAAAACAATATAATGAGACGCAGAGCTGTACCATTAGGCCCTAACTATCAAGCAATGTCATGGACATAGCGCTAGAACAGTTTCTTTAGGTTGCAATAAAAGAACGGTTCGAGACATTCCAAGAAGCTTGTGAACATAAAAGCAAGTTTATAAGATTACTGCACCGTGTTATTTTGATGGTTTTAGATTTGGGGTTCCTTGAACCAATGAACGTTGACTGGTAACTGGTCTGTTGGAAGGCATTTACCAGGTCTCAACAATTTTCACTTTTTTAATGATGGGCTGCATAATTGTCTATCGCAAAATGGAAATTCCCAGCAAAACCACATGGGCCAGTAAATGACCACCTTACAGAACAACCAGATTGACCATATGTATCAACTCTGACCTGATTACTGCCACAAGGAAACAAACCAAAATGTTTACTGAAACAAGAATTTACCTTTTGCCTTTGGACTTTCAGTATGGTATGGTAACAAGGAACCGCTGTCATTCAAAAACCAGAAGATCGAGAGAGGAATTGACTCTTTTATGCTTGCTGTGACCACATACTCACGTCCACGATAATAGGGTCACTTCAAAGGTGTACAGAACGGGGTTTACAGAATAAACCAAGAATCGACACATAACAGGCTCACAGTCACAAGCACACAGACACACATAATCTAGAGAACCCATAATTTGAAGGGTAGTCATTGACACCACTCACCCAACACAAAGCTGCTGCTGCTGGCCACAGCAAATCTCAGTTATGGACTGATAATTCACAGAAATGTCACTGCTGTATACAAGAAAGATAGCTACGGGGCTAGCTTTGTCGCTGGCTGAGATAAAGTCAGAAGGCTTCGCTCCTGTGATTCTCCGCACACACTCCAACCAGCTCCCCTGGCTCACTATATGCACAGCCACCGGCCTGCATGTTTGGAGGGGCAGCTAGCCGACACAACACGAAGAAGAGTGTCTTTGGGACTCAGGGAAAAGAAAAAAGGGGGGTTGAGAGGGATATGAAGAGAGAGAGAGAGAGATAGACAGAGGGAGAGAGAGAGAGTGAGCAAGCGGAGAAACGATCCAAAATGGTAAACATTCGGCTTAGTGCACAGAACCGTGCAACGCTTGGAGACACAAAACCTACATGTATGCTGAAGATTAGGGCACCTGAAACCTGTGAAGTTGAGATGCCATGGCAAGAAAGACAGGGAAGGAGAGTAGGAGAAAGAGGGGGGGGGGGGGGGTGAGGGGTAGAGAGAGAGAGGGAGAAAAGGAGAAAGAAGGGGCTAAAATCACAGACAAAAACAATAGCAACAAACCCTCAGTCTACAGTATAGCTCCTGCCATCAACCATGCCAAATGCTTAAGTGCTACAACAGAGTGTCAGGAAGAGATTGTGTCTGTATGTGAAAGTTTTTTTTTGTGAGAGGGGAGAGAAGCAGATAAAGAAAAGAAAGGCAAAGAGAAAAGGGAAAAAAGGATACAGAGAGATAGGGAGAAAGAGAGAGGGGGGATATTAACATTCCTATCAACTACAAGCCATTCAAAACAGCAAAAATGCCTCACTGCAATTATTACACACACTCCATAGCTCTGTTCACTAAATTTTATGACAACCCCTATCCCCAGGCCTGAGAGATAATGCACATTATTGAAACAAGGGGGGGGGGGGGGAGGGCAGAAGTATCTCTCACACAAAACATCTGGCCAATTTAGTGTCAGTGGAATAAAATCATACATGCAATCATTTCCCACTAGTTCATAGACAACGAAGTATAGTGATGCGGGTAAAACCCCCATAAATACACTACCCAGTATAAATGCATGGGGGGGGGGGGGGATGGGAGAGAATTTGAAGTGATTAAATATCTCTGGCTTGATAATGATCTGGTGGTACACACTCTGGATGCCATTACAGTTCTTTACTTTTGCAGTACACCTAGCTGCGCCAGGGCAGTTTTGGCTGGGGCTCTGTATTTGTTCCTAAGTCGATAAAAATGCTCGCCTATCGTGGGGTGTTCTTGAAAGCGATATAAAATAATAACAAAAACAATGAAGAACGAACAGACAGAAAAAAAAAAAAAAACGGGAATGCAAGCAAAGCAGCCCTGCCTGGCAGGGAGTTGAGAGGATTTAGTGTTCTTGGCTTTGCCAGCGCTGTCAGTCACGGGAGTAATCTGATTACCCATAGCTGCGTTTTCTCAAAAACTGTCAATTGGCAATTTACGTCTCGTGTACCCAGAATATGAGCATTCCAATAAGAAGGTGGATAACCCCTTTTACTCCCGAAGAACAGAGATGGAAAGAGAAAGAAAGAAATATATACATGACATATATTGTGCAATGTTTTCATTTGAAATAGATTTTGTAGCACCACGCTGACTAATATGCTCATCTTAATCCCGCTAAACTTGAACAGAAAAGCAACAAAACAAAAAACTCTACTCCCGATTACAGAATTAGATGCATAAAGGAATACAGTTTGGGATTTACAAACTTGCCGTCATGTCATGCTCCTCGAGGTATTGATTAAGAAAAAAAAATTGTGTCTTTTTGTTTTCCCTTTGAATCTCTCCACTCATCAGGGAAAAGAGCAAATTAAAGTCTGCAGTCTATTTTGGAGGTTAAAGTTTTGTGCATCTCCATGTAAATAAACGAGGATGAGAGAAAACACTCTTTTCAAGTTTATCAGAAGAAAGCCCCGTTCACACAAGACAAGGTGTGTGACACTGACATCAACAATACCTTTTATCTCTAATTTCTCCCACTTCATGATTTAAGAATGACAATATATACACCTTTGGAAAGCCTAGAATAGACAAGGATAGTCACGGTAGAGACAAAGTGAAGTCAAAGTTCTGGAAAAAACTTATGTCAAGGGATAAAATTTATCAAGGCTGATAGATGAACAAGTATCTCGGTGTCATTTAGAATTAGCATCTGAATACCTTTGCACAGGTGATCCATGTGTTCTGTGTACTGCATTACTCTCATATGAATATATTCTGTATATCTGTATGTCTGTAAATGTTTAAGTATATGTGTGAATATGATTATGTGTGTGTTAAGTGTATGTGTGTAGGTGAGCATCTATTTGCGTTGCGTAAGTGCAGAAAAGACAAGATGTCACCGTAACCTACCTAAGTGCTCATCCGTGACATTCATGTAGTGGCCTGAAGAGACTTATAAATCAATCCTATTTTAGGACCAAGGCTGATCGATCCCTTCTGGGAAAAAAAAATAAAACTCCCACACCAAGTGGAGCATAGTTAGACGCCCCTCTTCGATGCCCTTTCTGGCTGGGACTTCAAATCCACAATCAAATAATCCTTCCATCCAATTTCACCCACGTACCTTTTTTCACACAATTTTGTAGTTGTAATGCTTAGTCTTGCTTCCAGGATACATAAATTACTGACCTTATCTCACGTAATATGTGTATTGTGACATTATTATGTATGTGGGCCTCTAGGTGCATCACACGATTACACTGAATGATGGCGAGCATGAATTCAAGACATACATTTAAAGGTTAATATTAACCTTATCAGGCCCAACACCTATAAATTCAATGACAATATACACATTAAAGGACAAGTCCACCTTCATATACATGTGGATTGATTGAATGCAACAATATTATTAGAACACATCAGTGAAAGTTTGGGGAAAATCAGGCAATCCGTTCAAAAGTTATGAATTTTTAAAGGACAAGTTCACCTTCATATACATGTGGATTGAGTGAAAGCAACAATATTAGTAGAACACATCAGTGAAAGTTTGGGGGAAATCTGACAATCAGTTCAAAAGTTATGAATTTTTAAAATATCTGTGCTATCACTGCTGGAGGAGAAGACTACTACAGTGTATGATGTTACATGCGTACAACGATATAAGGAAAATAAAAAGAGAATTTCACAAAACTTGGCTTTTTGAATAAGCACACATTTCTTCGACTTGTTACTGACTTATGTTAGGGGTAATATTATTACCCCTGACTTCTGAAAGAGAGAAGTCCAGTGTTCTTTTGTTATGTGAGAAAAGTGAGAATATCTTGAATTTTCTTTATACCTTCTTCTTATAGTTGTACTCATATGACATAACAAGCTATAGTAGTCTTCTCATCCAGCCGTGACTGAGCAGAAACTTCAAAAATGCATAACTTTTGAACGGATTGTCTGATTTTGCTCAAACTCTCATTGATGTGTTCTACTAATATTGATGCATTCACTCAACCCACATGTCTATGAAGGTGAACTTGTCCTTTAAAGTACCTGCACAGTCACTGCTGGATGAGAAGACTACTACAGTGTATGATGTCATGTGCGTGCAACGACATAAAGAAAATTAAAAGAGAATTTCACAAAACTTCACTTTTTGAATAAAGTACGCATTTCTTCAACTTGTTACTGACATATGTTAAGGGTAATATTATTCCCCCTGCCTTCTGAAAGAGAGAAGTTAAGTGTTCTTTTGTTATGCTAGAAAAGTGAAAATATGTTGAATTTTCTTTATTCTTTCTTTATATCATTGTACGCATTGTGACATCACAAGCTATAGTAGACTTCTCATCCAGCCTTGAGTGAGCAGAACTTCAAAAATGCATAACGTTTGAACAGATTGTCCGATATTCCTCAAACTCTCACTGACGTGTTCTACTAATATTGCTGCATTCATTCAGCCCACATGTTTATGAAGGTGAACTTGTCCTTTAAGTCACCATGCAAAGTAAATATAAGAGTTGAGTGAAAGTAACCAATAGCCTGAAACCTTGTGTATTATCCCCGTCTCTGCAATTCCTGCAATAATCAAAGCTGCATGACTTCCAAGACTTTTTCTTCTTAAAATACATTTAGATAAAGATTGACCACCAAAACCAAATCAACAAATCCAAATTTAACTGACGAGAGATGTGTACATTTTACTTTAAAGATCGAGCTTTTATATGTTTTCCTTCAGAGCAAAAGGAATTAATAAAGAAACACATAGCGAGAGGGCAGAGCACAATCTACGCAGCTAAGAGCATTGAAGAGAGACAACATTTACTGTAAAAGCTGTTATATTTGTACATAGATATTTTCGCGAATGAGGCTACAGACATTTTCTCAAGATGCTGTTTTTGCGATTTGACACCGATGCTATTATAAGTGCACTAATGCCTGTCAGTTCGTGATATTTTAGCGTGCTGTTAAATTCGTGGCCCAACAGTGGTTTGCAAAATTTGCGAAAATTAAACCCTAGCGAATGTACCAGCTTTTACAATATCTTTACACAATAAACATGCATACACACAAAAATAAACATCCATACAAACACTAATTTACGTACACACATCTGTAAGTACTTATATACATTGAGCGCTCAACTACACACGAGACGCGCACACACACACACAGCATGCACATATATCCACCAACACATGCAGGCATTCACATGGACAGCCAACACAATGTTGACAGAGCGGACTGGTGGTGCTTGACTGACAGCTCGGGGTTGACAGCCAGGGTGACAGGCTGTCTGGGAGAGTTATGGACAACCGCAGGTGAGATAAACAAAGATCTCTTCTGATCTGGCCAGCTCACCTGCCCAACAAACCCAGTGCACAGAAACTGTTCCATCTTTCCCCCTTTGTGTTCTGTTCCTTACCATCAATCTACCCCTCCCCCCCCCCCCAGTCTCTTTCTTTCTGTCTCTGTATATGTTTATCTCTCTTTTTCTCTCTCTCTCCTCACACGTAGCTATCTCTCTCCTCTCTCTTCTCTCTGTCATTCAATTCTGTTGTTTGAATTACTTCTTTTTCTCAAGGACTGTACACTCTGACCTTCCATGCACTCTTCCCATTTTTTTTTTCCTTCTCAATTTTTGTCTTTCCTTTATGGTAACACACTTTGGCCCTCATAATCCTTTCGGTCCTCAACCAGTGAGTACCAATGCTGATGGCTAAAGGTGAAGATATTTCATGATTAAACACATTATTTTTCATTGGTGTGAAATTTGATGCTGCAAGCTTCAGTTTGTTCAAATTGATGAAATCCTTGCGTCCAGTTCTTCTTGATGCATCTGATTGACAAATTGCCCTACATCAATGTAAATTTGCACTGAATTAATCAGTGTACAGTTATGTAAAAGCCACAATTCTTTTATCTGCTTGCTGTAAGGATAAGAACCAGCACTGGCTGTTGGGCAGAAGCTCATTGATCTGGCGGATATGACGCTTGTCCAAAGATCAGGAGATCGCAGTTTGAATCCTGCCAGAGTATGTATGCATGCCCATGATTTTGTTGTGGCTACTACTAAACACTGATTAATTTGGGGATTATTTACAAGGGATGTAGGATAGTCTGTCAATCAGTTGCAATAAAAAACTGAAATTTGTTAGTAATAAGGGCTATACTTGCAAATTTTTGCTTAGTCCCGTACCAACGGTGGGGCTAAGGGGGGGGGGGGCCTTAGCCCCACTGTTGGTACCAGACTTTCCTTAGCCCACTTTAGGGTTTTTTACACTTGTAAATTTTTGCTTAGTCCCGTACCAACGGTAGGGCTAAGGGGGGGCCTTAGCCCCAACGTTGGTACGGGACTCTCCTTAGCCCACTTTCTGTTTACACTCGTTTTTGCCAAAGTGGGCTAGCCCCACCGATAATCCCGTACTAACTGGCCCTGCAAAATAGCAGGGTTAGCACCGCAATTGCGGTGCCAAGCAAGTGAGCGTAAACAGAACGAAAAAATAATCCGGGGCTAAGCGATGGAGACGAAGTCCGACCCCCACTGACCAATCAGAAATGAGGTAATCAAGTGCTGCCAGTGCGTGCGTGTACATGCACAGTGCACAGCGTAATCATGAATATTCATGTGGTTTGGAAAGTACCGGACTGAGAAATACGAGTGTAAAAAGGTCAATTTTCTCCTTAGCCCAGGACAAGAGCTTAGTACGGGACTAATTGGCGAGTGTAAAAAGCTGAAAAAAATGGTACGGGACTAACGATAGTCCTGGGTCAGAGAAAGTACGGGGTTAAGAAACACAAGTGTAAAAAGGGCTTTTCTGTTTACACTTGTTTTTGCGAAAGTGGGCTAGCCCCACCGATAATCCCGTCCTATCTGGCCCTGCAAAATACTGTAAAAGTGGTTTCTTTCGCGGTGGTTTTATTTTCGCGCTTGTCGCGCTTTGAGGTTGAACCTCGAATTTAACATCACGCGAAAATATTTTGAACTCGTAGCTTGTACAACGCTATCATTACAGACCGCGAATTTAAACACACGCGTAAAAGTCCGCACCGATGGAAACCGCGAAAGTTTCTGTACGCGAAAGAAACCACTTTTACAGTAGCAGGGTTAGCACCACACTTGCGGTGCTAACCCCGCAATTGCGGTGCCAAGCAAGTGAGTGTAAACAGAACGAAAAAATAATCTGGGGCTAAGAGACAGAGACGAAGTCCGACTCCCCACTGACCAATCAGAAACGAGGTAATCAAGTGCTGCCTGTGCATGTGTGTAGTTGTACAGTGCACAGCGTAATCATGAATATTCATGTGGTTTGGAAAGTACGGGGCTAAGAAATATGAGTGTAAAAAGGTCAGTTTTCTCCTTAGCCCAGGACAAGAGCTTAGTACGGGATTTATTGGCGAGTGTAAAAAGCTGAAAAATTTGGTATGGGACTAACGATAGTCCTGGGTAAGAGAAAGTACGGGGTTAAGAAACACAAGTGTAAAAAGGGCTGATAGTATGGTTCCTTCTTTTTCTTCTTTTTTTTTTTCCAGTTTCATTTCCTACACCAGCTCTGTTGAAAATGACTATTTGGAACAGACTTTGGAGGTACTTTAACTTTTAGAGGCAATTTTTCAAATAGACCACCTGGGCTGGCAGTAACAAGACCATCTAAATTCGTGGCAATTTCTTCATCAGAGCCTGGCGGGCGACTTTGAACTTATTTTGTGCCTATCCTTTTCTTTTCCCTTTTTTCTTTTCAGATGAAGATGCCTCACAACCAAAGGGGCCCTGTGATATCTGTATCGATATGGGCAATCTGACTAGGGTTAACTACAGGTGTGACAATTCACACGCCACCGGCCACCAAATTTGGTGAGATTGGGGTCACAAGGGTCATTGCCAGAATTGGCATTTACTACCTCCGATCCTTTTTGCCTATCCTACCTGGCATGCCCATTTACCTGTGGGTTCCCGCGACTAGATGACGTGAGTTTGTACAGGTGTGTCAAGAGTGACTTTGTCTGTGCATCATTTCTCTTCAGCCATTACATCAACCTAGAACTGAGACATATAAATGCTGTCAATAGAGTTATACTTTATTTCCCTTTCTTTGAAACAATTTGCCGGTCTACCAACGTATTCTTTTTATTTGATTGACTTGATATGATATAATTGCCTCCAGTCAATTGACAAACTACATAGGCTAATTTCTCCTTTATAAGCTTTACAAGACCATTTTGTATTCAAGAAGAGACAAAGACCACTCTGAAATCAACAAGAGAGAATTAGGCCTACCTCTCATGTTGCAAAGTAGTCTGAGATTATTAAAAAATACAAAACTTCTCATTTCACACCCATGTCAAATTCTATCTATTGCTAGAGATTCACATAACTTGTCTAAGTCTAACTGGACAATTCAAGACCTTTCCAAGGTGCCGATGTAACAACTTGGTCAATGAAAGATGCTTCTACCATGCAGGGATTTATTGCTGCCAATATGAATCATTTCTTGATCAAGATGGGGAAAGGGGCAAAGGTTAATGAGGTTGAGGTAACCCCGCCCCATACCACTCATCCTAATCGAGGGCAGAGCTGGCAAAGGGATCTATACTGGTGTAATGAGGGTAACGGGATCCAGGATAGGATCCAAAGGAGTGCATCTCTAATTCGGAGCATTCTCCTATCTGTTACCGGCAACCCCTTATCCCCTCATCCCATGCCCCACCCTCCGAAAACATCACCATATGGGCATACGTGCAATGATAGAAGTGCCACGGGAAGGATTTCTCCTCCATGACCCGTTTTACTTTTCGCGGCTGACATCTCTGTCAGTGCGCGACACCTCGTCGATCAAGTGTTGCTCCCTTTACGTCAAGGGGATCGATTACTGCCCACGTCACACGGGAGTGGCCCTCCAGCTGGCAGGGGTGGGGCTCGGACCCCGAGATGAAAAGAGTTTCCTGTTGGACTGTGCACCTGTACGTGCGTTATGACAGCACTCACAGGTGCTGTCTACGTAGCATCATTTTAAAGTTATTTCTAGATCAAGAGCAAGTACTATTACATATGTATGCAGCTGACGAAAGGTGCACACAGACCGGTAGGCGACACCTAATGTTATCCTATTCCTTAAAGGACATTTGTAGCAACAAAGCAAGGGCTATGTTACGGAATAAATGAATGTGTCAAATCATAGCAGGACAAAGAATAAAACATTATCCAATAATAAACAATTATGTAAGCAATATCAACACATAAACTTATCAATCAACAGAATAAAACTTATGCAAGTGTACTCGTAGAGGTCAAACCGTCATCAGAGCCAAACGATCCCTCCTTCTGGGTAAGATGTCACTAGTACCCATATCTTGCCATGGTGACAGATCCTCGTGAGATATTGTGAATCCACAGTGATCCTGATCATCACCAACTATATTATACTGTACATGCCATATACAGTGTATTTAGCATAGTGAGTCTAAATTTACGCGAATCAGGACTTTGCGGCGATTTCGTGAGTGGTTAAAGGGACTGTACAGTACTGGTTGAGGTAGAGATTCATGTTTTGAACATTCCTAAGTGAGATAAAGAAAAGCCTTTTATGAAATATGAAAGAGCATGTAACTTTAAGAAGGATTCAATGTTTATTTGATGAAAATTGATTTTCAAATGGCTGAGATATCCAAAAAAGTGCTAATAATAAAAGGCGACATGCCCCAACTTTATTAGTATCTCTTTGTTTCACCTTGTTTTTGGATATCTCAGCCATTTCAAAACCGATTTTCATCGAATAAACTTTTGATACCCCTTAGAACCGCATGCTCTTTGACATCTCATAGAGTGGTTTCTGAATATCTCACAAAACGTTAAAAGCTAAATCTTCACCTCGACCAGAACTGTACACACCCTTTAAATTTGCAATCATGGAGTGCAGTACTGAACAGAGAAATGTATATGTGCGCATCACATTCATATAGGGATCAGAGTCAATCATTTTGGGTATCTAATATTTGCGAATAGCACCTGACTCACAAAATTTGTGAAAATAAAACCCTCACTAAATATTCAGCATATAAAGAAACCCATCATTCCTTAACTTATTTCTGACCCGTCTGAAACACTCGCTAAAGAAATGCAACCATGAACTTCTAGTATTACTCTCCTTATACACAGACACACAGATAGACACACACAAGTAAAAGCATTACTGCAATGGTGATTGTAAAACACTTTGCACAGCCAAAGGATGCATGTAAATCATTATCTAACTTTAATGCTATAAATGCAAAAAAAAAAAAAAAAAAAACGCCAGATTTATGAACTTAATAAATAGGAGAATTCCATTTCTATGTTATCTAACTCCTTTTTTTTTCCTTCTCTTTCTATCCTTGACCGTAGGCATCCCTTGATCTGCAGTTAAGATGTTTACACTGTTTATAGCCCCGTTATGTGTGGGACTGGATAATTGTTTCATATGGGTATGTGTCATAACTCTTTCTATGGGTTTTATTCACAATCACTGAAGTATATCTTCTATGTCCACACTATTCATTTCATTTTATGATTGTGCATACTCCCTCATGTGTTCTTTGTTATTTGCCTCTTCACTATCTTCATATCAATAAATGGAGAAATAGATTGAACTGAGTCAAATATAACTGGACAGTTTACTGTTTTGCATCCAGTTATCTACTTCATCAACTTCTGAAGAAAGATATACTTACAGCACTGATAGATTCTACCTGACAGAGCAGATATCACTGAATGGATTTCAATTCTGCTTTTGATAGAAAAGTCTGGCTCTCAAGTCCAGACCTGACAGCGCTCCCCAAGAAAAGCCTTTAGATGAGACTATCAGCTGGGATCTCAGTAGCCTTCCTCAGAGGCCCTCTTGGATTGTAACTGGAAGAGAAGCGAGCACAGGGTTGTCATGGGAGACACAGGCAAGCCACCAGTGAGAGACAAGCTCCAGCATTAGGCCTTTGGAGACCAGTCTAAATTGCTTGACTTACACAGATACACAAATTACAAAATTTTGCTATCAGCATTTGGCAGCAAAAACGTCACAAGCAATCAGCAGAGCTTACTAATAATAACAATAACAATGATAATAATAAGAACTTAAGCAAATGACAAATCTGTACTGCGGGCTGACAGACAAACCTAGCAATTCTATTAATCAGACAAAAAAAAAAAAGAAGAAATTGTTCAGCATCTGACTTATTCAATGCGAATGATGTGCTAGTTTAACTCATTGAAGACTAGTACTCCCAAGTACACTCCGGCAGATGTCTATGGGAAATGTGCGTTATAGCAAAATGAACTTGTCCTCAACGGGTTAATCTTCCCCAAGCTCAGGACTGATGATCACATTTCAGGATTTAAAAAGGCCCTTGTGCTCAATTGCCCTCATCTTCATCTCGAATCGTTCACAACTGTCATCACTAAATGAGTGAAGAGAGGGCCTTGGACAAAGGCTAAGATTTTAGGTGATTGTCACCTTCCAAATCCACCAGGCCAGATTGATTTGATCCCAATGGCCTCCTGAAGATCATCTGGATCACCTTAATCTCACACCAAGTTCAGAAAAAAGAATAGTCTCCATAGAGAGACCCATTTTCACCATGACCTGGCAGGCCTGCGAAACGTGAGAATGAACCCGTGAAAGAACATTACTGACACATTCCTATCGATATCTTTTGTATCAATTTATAAAACAAATACTGCTTCTTTCTGTCCTTATTTCTCACAAGAGTTTCATCAGCATTGGAATCAAAGCAGTTCATTCATGTCTCTGATATATGGCGTGAAGGAATTTCAGTACCCTCTAATATCATACAAGAATGCAATCATTTTGAGGGGTTAAAGGAATGGTACAGCATTGGTGGAGATGAAAATTGGGCTTTAACTTTTTCGTGAGATACCAAGAAAACACTTATGAAATAGTAGAAAGCATACCATTTTAAGAAGAATTCAAAGTTTATTTGATGAAAATCAAATTTGGAATAGCTGAAACATCCAAAAACAAAGTAAAACAAAACGATAGTAATGAAAGGTGGGTCCCACACTTTATTAGGATCACTCTGTTTTATTATATCTCACCCATTTCAAAACCAATTTTCATCGAATAAACATTGAATCCTGATGGAATTACATGCTCTTTCATATTTTATAAGAGGTTTCTCGCTATCTCACCAAAAAAAAAAATAAAAACCTGAAGTTAAGTCTAAACCAAAACTATATGACCCCTTTAGTGGTCAATTCAGTGACCTGACTTTGGATCCACATCCAAGAGACTTTTCAGACTTTAAGCATGATAACTTTCAATTCACATCATCCTATCTGATAATTCATCCTTGTAGCCTGTCATTATACTAAATAAATGAGCCATCTCGTTGCGTGTGTTGCTTAGGTCAGACTCAAAGAGAAAGGGAGAGGAGTTTCTGCTGATTTATCATCCATTACATGGTAGTGATCATATCACTAAAAACAAAATAGCTGCTACTGAGGTAGACTTCCTCATGGATCATCTTTGGTGCTCCTCTAAGCATTCTCCTCACTACCTTGGGCTGCTCAGTGACAGAGACTCCAACCCCAGCCACCTTCTGATCTGGAGATTCTCCCGCCCGAATCCCCTAGCAAACGGGAGACTCCAAGTTGATGTGTGCGAAGCGCGAAGTTCCTAGGGTTCTAGATGTTCTTTGGTGCTATCTAAGGCTTATTTTTTCAACATCTGATAGCAATAAGTAAGAAATCCTTTCCCCCGGGAGACACAGAGCCAGGGCGGGAGAAATCAAATCTCAAACGGGAGAACGGGAGATTTTGCAAAAATGGGCTTTCGGCGGGAGATCTCCCGTCGAAAACGGGAGAGTTGGAGTCTCTGCAGTGACTCTTGTGGTAGGGGATGAGATTTCAGATGAGGCGGCAAAACAGGACACTTATGCACACAGCAAAATGAATTGTGCTAGTCCCATGTACTTACATTTGTGTTTGTACCTATAGCCTTCATGTCCTCTGGCATTTTTTTATTTCATTTTATCTTACTGCTGTGAATACGCATAATCTGAAAAGTTTTGAATTCTCAATATTTCTGATCACATTTAAGTAGATTTGTTCTGTTTTGGCTTGTCTGTCGGCAATACAATAGTTTTGCATAGCATAATTTTTGTGCAAAAACTACATGTAGGACTCTGCTGATGTGGCATTGTGCCTGGTTGTTGCAATCCTCAAATTCAGCTGGTTGAGTAGGAGGTCACACTGTGGAAAGAACTGGCACACCATGGCATACCCAAGATATTTGTCAGTGCTCAAACATTGGATCATAATTACAGAGAGAAGAGACTGCATGCCCAACTGTTGCACTCTGCTCAGATTGCCACAGCTCAGATAGAGTCAATGGGGGTTTTGTATCATTTCATTCATTTTGCACGGCGCAACCTTGCGTGACACAATGATGGTGGAACAAAAAGTCACATGTAATACCATTAGTGTAGGACCTGCCAAGGCCAACAGAGCTTAAATTTAGATGAACAACTATAGACTGGAATGTTAACTGGGGCAAAACCTTTTTCTAGCCTCACTTCTCAACACACATATAATCAAATGCAAATAAATGCTAATAAACTTTTATTGATTCCTTACATTTAATACCAGGAGGTAGTACTTGGTGGCAAGCACGACTGAAATAAAGCAATTTACTGCAATCTGACTCAATTATCAATAGAAATGATAAGCAATGCCATGTGCAATATGCTGGTGAAGATTTATCACGAACTGCGGTTGCTCCTATGCAACAGGTATAAAGAATCCTGTAAAAAGAGACTAGTCTTTGCTACACGAGTACATCACTATGCTTGATTGAGTAGACAATATATTCATGTACACCACACTGATGAGCAATCAAGGGAAGCACTATATTCAGTTGACACGCTAGAAGACCCTGTAATCTCAAAGGAATAATGCACGAAGGATCTGTTACCATGACAACCGACAACCTCCCTGTTCAGGGGGTTTCTCTAATAAGAATCGGGCTTCTGCATTCGCTCATGAAAGGACAAACAGTGATAGGAAGTCCATCTGCCCTACAAGACACGAGAAAGGTTGGAGCAGTCACAAGTAGATTTTCTGCAACGTTAATCCGTACCTGAAATCCCTATCCTCCAAAAACAAGGACAAATCATACTCAAAATACTCCGTATCTGAAATCCCTATCCCTCAAAACGAGGACTAATCATACGCAAAGTACTATCAGCTTCCTTTCCGTATTCCCTGACGAGGTTAGAGCTCATCCATCTCAAACACAGCACGATTTCAAAGATTTTCGCACTGTGCTTCATGTATATTTCATTTTCCTTGCCAAAAAGAAAGCAAAAACATACCAAAAAAAAAATGTGAAAAGCCGCAGCATCTTCCTGGGGATCAGATGACATGCATGGCAAAATTCTGGAGCTGCATAATGTAGTCCAGATAAATAGATCACGGAACGAGAAATGGGTGTAGCAAGTAACTGGGATGGGAAAGTGGTGGGGGTAGGGGTATTTGGGGGTCATGGGGATGTACTGTAAGTTACAGGGGTAGGGATGTATTATTTCTGGTGGGAGGAGTGAAGATTTTCCAGGGGGAGGGTACGGGAAAAGTTAAGTCATGGAGTTGGATGGAATACATAATGTAGGCTTAAGCAAAATACTGATTTTTTTTTTCCATCTCGGCTTCTATATAAACTGTAGAATTACATGTGCTCTAAGAAAGATCTCATTTCTGTTTATACTTTAAAAGTGTCAAGAATTTAACAGAGAAAAGGAACTTTCTAGAAAGAAAAAAAAAAAGAAGAAAATGAATAGAACTTCAACAACACAAATGCATACAAACACACACATAACACACACATACTAACATCATACATTTGTACTTACACACACCCATAAAGAAATACAAGTTGATTTCATCTAAACAAAAACCTGAGGAAATGTGACATTACAATTTCCTTTGCTAGAACATAACTTTAAAAAAAGAGGGAAAAAAAGACAAGCTTTAACCGCAGTTTGAAGTTCTGCATCTTGAATTCAACACATTCACATCTTATAATGATTACCATTTACACTTATTGTGCCACATCACTTCATGAGAAATTGACTCTGCTATGCTCACAGTACTGTTGTCAAGAAGCAAGCAAAATATACAATGGCACTCTAAAATTATTGTAATGAGCCTGAAACTCATCACTAAATGATAATCTGTTATGAAATGAATACTTGTGAAGAGGTGATATTATCTTCAAGCATTATCTGGAAAGTACTCAAAAACAAGGCTCTACAAACTTCTCTATGTTTCTCTCTCTCATTTTTTTCTCTTTCTTTATTTTATCTTTGATTCTGAAATTCTCTCCAGTTTTATAAGCAAAAACAGATATTCATTTTATGGAAATAATAAGAATATAATCATTCTTGTCTGTTTACAAAGAAAAATATCTTCAAAAATAGCTGTTGGGTCAGAAGATAGTGGATTTTGTAACAATCAAGGTCTTTTCACACACACTCAAAACATGCAGCCATTTGAAATTTTTTAAAACATGATGCAAAACCCAATAATTCTTTTTGAGAGAAACCACCGCGTAGAGTCCCCATGGTCGTCTAGCATGAGGTCAACATACGTTTCTATGGATACCAGCGAGCAGGCTTTTCTCCAGGAAAGAGGTGGCATTTTCTCGTGCGCACATATGTACACTCTGCCACAAATAGCGCCGGTCACCAGAAATGTGTGCCGTGCTCATGTCAAGACCATAAAAGAGTCCTCTCATCTAGCACGGGTCTAAGCTGTCTGGCATGATATTTACACATGAACCTCAGACTTACGTCAGACTCATGCTATACGTGCTTTGTGTCGTGACCATCCCCATCATCAGAGATGAACATGGCAACACTCTTAGAGGTTGTTCCATGTTTTAAGGGACTCTAAACAGGGTACAAAACCCGAGCAGAGAAAGAGCAGGGAAATTTAATTGCTACGCAGAATTACAATTTAGGTATTGGAATTATTGTCAATACACCCAACTGAGGAAGGTTTGAGGATTCTGCAGTTTTGCATTTCTGAGTGCAAAGAGGGGCAGTGTGGCTTCTGTCCAGATACCCAGCAATCACTCTTGAACAGAGCTCACGAAGCCATACAAGTGGAAAATAGCATGCACATTGAATTTCTTTTTGCTGTTCATCTGGACTCACTGGTAGCAGTAGTGGTAGATGCGAGTAAACTCTAAATTTATGGACTGTACAATTTCTTATTGTGTTCATCCTTTCTCTTTTGAAGAGGTAGGTTTCCATGCATAAATCTAACTTTCATACAAACAGTGCAATAAAATCTGATGATACCAAAAATCCAGCTCATTCGTAACTCCCCAAACAAAGGATTGCAAATTTTCACCATTTTCGCAAAAGAGGTTGAAAGTCACCAAAAGGTGCATCCCAAAAAAACATGATCTTGAAGTTAATCCTTACACATGACTGATTCTTTTTGTCATTCAGGAGACTCATCACTGGAAAACACCCCACCCTCTTCAACAGTCATTGAATTGCCCAATTCAAACTAACCTCCATGATTCTAGTTTGCGAACGTACAGCCAAAATGCATCATTCTTTAGTCTGATGATTCTAGTGATGCATCACTAGAATCATCTCTCAAATTATGCTTTCTCCACTCATGTGCAAACAGTCAAAGACTACCTGCAATTTCTCCTAACCCTTTCACGTATGAGCAACCAGAACTTTCAGGTGCTTTCCCCTTTTAGGAGTGGAGTGGGAAACGATAAAATGTCATTTGTGCAATTTCAGACAGACTGCAGACATAATATGCCACTTTTCTCCCCCAACCATTTCTTTTTATATCTTTCTACATGTACTTCTCTCTCTGAGCTATTTTTTCCCCTCTGTCTTTCTCCATCTCTTTCGAGCATTCTTTCCTTGTCTAATGATGGTGAGATCCATGCGAAGGCAGGCTGGCACCTCCATTATTAGGGCCTCCTGTCAGTCCCTACTGATAGCCTGTCACTTGCCATCAGGCCGAGGGGACGGAGAATTGGGCATGACACTTCCCTCCCCCTCTGTCTGCCCACCACACCCCCTCAACCTCTAGTCCCTCACCCCCTCAGAAGAGGAGACAAGATAGATAGACAGATAGACAGACAGACAGACAGACAGACAGACAGAAAAAAAGCAGACAGACAGGCTAAAAGGAAGATGGCCAAGCATGCAAGATGACGTAGAAATATATATACACAGGTGAACAAAGAGCGAACATACCAAAGAAACAGAGGTATGGGAAAGGAGTTTCGGAGGAAGGAGAGGGTATAAGGAAGGTTGGGGAGGGCTGTAGGATGGGTGGGGAGGGGTATTGGATGGGTGGGGACGGGCTACTGGATGAGAGGGGAGGGAGTATGGGAGGGGTGGGGATGGAAAATGTGCCTGTATTGCATTATTTAACAATCATCTTACTGAAGCCGGTGAAAATGGTTTGTTTACGAAACACACCATTCAAGGTCATGCACAGTCTAATACGAGATGGTGATCCCCAAATGTTCTTTCAAAGATGATACTAGTAACCGCAAACTCGTGACATTCACAAGAAGCAAGGGTGTTTGTAGTCCACTACGGTGACTGATATGCTGTCTGAGGTACTGAGCCCAACAGTACCTACATCACACATCCATCCAAACTTTTGTAGGCCACATGTCAACCACATATCATGTTTGATTGATAATGAAGAGTTTCCAAGAGATACCTTATCATCCCCAAATTGACCCTTTGGTATGGATCCTAAGACAGCAGGAATGAGCTGCCTGTGGAGACGCTTGACTTCACATTCTCAGACCCGTAGTGCGCCAAGGACGTTGCACTCCTTCAAGTTTGGTCCCACCCAATTTCCAGGATTTTCATGGCGAACAATGTGATGCATCATGGCAGAAATTGTCTCCTTTACTATACATGCACATTATACACGACTAGGATGTTATGAAAGTTATCTCATCAGTAAGTAAAAACATAATAAAGAGCCAATTGCTAAAGTAGCTATCATAAATAAAGCAGCAGTATTTCTGGTCAGGATAACCCACTATATTTGACACTGTATGTAAAACAAAAATAGTTTTATAGTCTTAAATGAAATTGATCATAAGAAGCATTTTGAGAATGATATGAATAATTGGAACAGGAAATAAAAAGTTATATCGCTTTCAGCACACTTTTCCATATAGCAACTTAAAACAGCAACAACAAACACACAATACCCCCTAACACATACATCAATGGTGTTTCCCATAAAGGACAATGATAGGAAAACCTCGCAGAAAATTTACATCATCATCTTCACCTCGCACAGAAGTAGACGTGATGAAGGCATCAATCATGGCCACGAACGACCTTTCTTCTGGTCACATGATCAATTAAACATCAGATTGCAGATACTTTTCTCTCACCACGAAATCGAACTTTGCATCACCCTCAAATTAAGACATTAAGGGGTATCCGCTTCTGCAAATCCGATACCTCATCCGAAGCGGTGAATCCTTCTGCAGTTATTGGCGGAACCCCAGAGGAGTCACGTCACTAGGATTTCATGTCAGTATTCCAGGAAGGAAACAAAAAATCTTTCAATCATTCTCAGACGATGCTTGCTGTCCTTTCGATGTCATGAAATCCAACCATAGGTGCGAGATTTCAGTGTTCTGTGCCTTGGGAGCAGGACAGGATGGGTTCTCGAGCAGTGAATCAACCATTCGCCCTCGGCAAGCATGCAGATTTTGTCCACGGCAAAAAAAAAGATGTTGTGAGGAATCATATTCATGCAAAATGCATTTCTAATCATAACAGATGGCCCAGACCACTGTCACCAACTGCGAACAGCAGAGGAGTAAATTGTTGACCTGTCAATCACATACCATGTTCTCAGTGTGTGTGCATGCAAGACTATGTACGAACATGCATGTACCATACAAATGTTTTTCCCAGAGCACATAGTTTGCCACAGAAGTAGATACAAGTTTAAGCTACCTGTATGCTCTGCTCTCCCTTAACGTGTTAATTGATGATGAGCCTGCATCAAGAATCAGGGAAAACTTTATTGGACGGATGGCACCTTCAGACTAAGATTTGAGAAATATGTGTATGATGAGACAACAGTGATTTACATCTGCTCCAGCTGAACACGAGTTCAATTGACCATTTGAACGGGCTCGTTGCCTACATTAAAACCATGACTCAAGCACAACGGGCTGATTTTGCCACAACATGCATTTCCCATAGACACCTGCCTGAGTATACTCGGGACTCGTCTTCAACAGGCTTAAAAGGCATTTAACCATTGAGGACGAGTCCGGGGTATACTCGGGCAAGCGTCTATGGGAAATGCATGTTGTAGAAAAACCAGCCCGTTCTCAATGGGTTGAAGGCCCATTAGCATGGAAAGACAAGGTTGGCCCAATTGAATCATTTCATTTCATTTCATTTCATTTCTGCACGGCATATACTTCAATCCGGAGACTGTTCTCCCGCAGGCCTGTGCCGATGAAATGCAACATAAAAGAAATGAAATGAAAACAAAACTCATACACTGCACATAAAACAAAACAAAACATAGAAAACAGACAAGCATAGTGATGAAACTACGTCACACAACTAGAAAGAGATTGATCTTCATTCGCTATGTACACTGGGGTACATTAAATAAACACAACTAGTGCAGGCCTGTAGAATAGAATTGCCCATCAGAGAATATGTGCACCAAAGTGTAGGCTCATTGGTAATGCTTAACTCCAGTAAAGATTTCTTGGCTGCATAATATGCTGTGTAGGCCTACAAAATTGTACACAATTCATTTCACAGATTTCCAAATACATAAGAGTTGGGTCAGCTTCCCATTGCATGATTTCCCCATCCTAACGGATCCCTGTTCAGACGCAAACCAGTTTATACTGAAACTCGATAAAGAAACGACATACACATTGTATACCTAAAGAGCCATTGTAGAGCAAACAAATCGTTTATACGCTACTCTCAACTGTTCCGGAAAATGTCATAGGCCTACAGATACACAGTTTCTCACTGCGCATGTTGTTATGGTCACGACGTCGCCGCTAGTGAGGGGGTATAGCGTCATCTTATGCGCCTGCTCGCATTAAGCCTCGCCCAGTTATACTGTTCTACGGTCACCATACGTTCAGACGCACATAAATGTAATGGAATGCTGATTCGTTATCGAGTTCTACAAGTAGTTCAAAACAATGATCTGACCGTCATTTCATTATACGTCGTTTTGTTAGGCAGCATTCACACGTATAAATTCATCGCATAGCTATACTGTTTTGGTATACGATAGCTACACCGTTATGGTATAATTTTTTTTTTTTTTTTGCGTCTGAACACCCTGTTGCTCTGTCTTTCTCACTGTCCTGACTTTTTCTTGATGCTCTGTCCCCGTGTTCCCACTGGACCCCACATTGTGGGGACAGTCACCAGAGATCTTATCTTTTTTATGACTGACCGTCCACATTGGTATCTCGTCTGTCCCCACGCTGCAGGGCAATCAGGGCTTGGGTTGAGCATGGACCTAGTTTTGTTGTAGGTCCATGGGTTGAGCCCTGCCACTTGAAACCAGACTTCGCACATGCGCAGGTTTAAGGAATACACCTGGGCACTATCAATTACGGCCCAAGGTCACTCTCCCCTCCAAATTTTGTCCCCGGGCTCGACTTGCTTTGCGGGGACAGGGGACAAGTCCCAGTGAGCGTCCACACTAAGGTTTTGGAGGGGAAAGTCCTGCACCGTGGGACTTTCCCCCAAGACGGCATGGGGACTAATGTGAACGCGGGGAAAGGCATACTTGCAATCTTCCTCATTAACAAGCCCTTCACAGCAACATCCAGCCAGGGGCGATCTAGAAATAAGATTGATTATCCATCAGGGGACGAAAATGCATTGGCCAACCAACCATGTGCCGCTGTAAAGAAAGGATTGCTGCCAGTGAGCAATTAAATTACGAGGGAGATAGTTCTTGAGAGTTCATGTACCACAACTCAATGGCCTACTTTCCCCCTGACTCGGCCAGCTTGTCTACGTATATGTGTGTTGGGGGGGGGGGGGGGGATCCATACATATTGGAGGTTGTAATGAATAGGGTAAAGGACAGACTTCGATATAGAGAGAAGGAACAGGATGGGGGGGGGGGCACAAAGGGAGATTTAAGGTGAAGGACGAAACTACGAGATGGAAAAAGGGAAATGCATTAGGGATTGCATACTTGAACAGATACCAAACCTGTAAATAGAAGCAGTTTTCTTTGGCACATTCCCACATTTCCCATTAAATTTCACACGGAGATGGCATTTGGATTTCAGGACAACGATGTCAAGTTTAGCTCAAACTAAATGCCAAAGTAGCAGTGATTCAGCATTACCATGGTGACTCGCATAATCACGTTCATGAAAGAGTCATCAATGTAACTGTCTTGAAATTGTTCTCAAGACAATGGATGATCATGTGGAACTGAGATGTTCAAGAAGCAATCATGTATGATATACAGTAAAGCTCTTTCTCTCTCTCTCTTCATCTATGTACATATACATACATATGTATACCATGCTGCGCACATGTGACAACAGAGAAGGCTGGAACAAGTGTCCTGCATCAGCCATTGCCAAAAGGCTATGACATCGATGGCAGAGAAGATATATATTTGTCTAATATCATCTAGGAGTATAGAGACTATATACAGGGGTAGAAACATTTAAAACAAGTACAAAGATATCAAAGAAGGGTCTAGTGCATGTCCTGAATATGGGTGACAGGTGAAGAAGGGTTTAATAGCATGGATGCAGTTTCGGGCGGGGTCAAAAGGGTGGGGTGGGGGGTAGGAGTATGGGGGAGCACTCCTTGCTTGAGGGGTATGAGAAGTGACAGACCTTAACAGAGCTCTCTGCAGTTCTGTGGTTTCAATTACTGCACATGGAGAGATACTCCTGTTCAGACGCAAGCCAGTTTATACCAAAACTCGATAAAGAAACGATGTATGAAGAATCATCATATAGCCGACAGACCGTTCAGATGCTAATTTCTACCATTCCGGAAAACGTCGTATAGATGTGCAGTTTCTCACTGCACATGTTGTTATGGTCATGAGTGACAGGTTATAGGGTCACCTTTCGTGCACGTTCCCATTAAGCCCCGTCCAGTTATACCGTTCTATGGTCGCCATACGTTCAGACGCACAATGGACACGATGGAATGCTGATTCATTATTGAGTTCTAGTTCGAAACGATGCTCTGACCATCGTTTCGCTATACATCGTTTCGTTAATCAGCATTCAGACGTATAAATTCATCGTATAGCTATAACATTTTGGTATAGCTATACCGTTCTAGTATAAATTTTTTTTTGCGTCTGAACACCCTGAAAGACCCAGTGGATACAACTAGGTCCATAGTAAAACTAACAGAAGCACAGTAGAAGCATGGAGATGACAAACTTACACACAGAGACCTGTCCGGAGGTCGGACACTGCTCTTCCTCGCATCCAACAGTCCCCCTCTCTCCACAGAATTCCAGGCCTAGTCTAGCCAACCACACCCTAGCTTGGCCGCACGGAGATGATCGGGTCTTGATGGCTCTTCTGTGAACGAAGAGAGAATAACAATAAGTGATGGCAAGGACCAATATAATAATGATATAAAACTGACAGAGGAAAGGTCCTTCCATGGTCTGCTGTGAGCTTGTTTTAAAAAGCCCACATCCTAATTGTAGGTCACTGATAAAAGAGAAGGCCAACATTATTTAGTTGTGACATAGCTATAGAGTTTCTTTGACCCTCCTGCCTAAATGGAAGCATCACCACCATGAGATTTCTTGTAACATTCCCAACCTTTGTCCCTTTCTTCCTCCTCCCCCCCCCCCCCCCCCTTCCTATTCCCAATCCTTTACTCAATTGATTTTCCTCAAAATCTACTCAATTTGGTGGGTAATGCAATAGTTGGGGTTGATTCACAGCATAGGGATCAAGGCACCAATGTGGCACCCATCATCATCGAGGGCAAACCTTTGTCATGAGAGGAGGTTAGGACATCAAAGAAATCCTGCCAGTCAACTCATGGAATTTTTTTTTCTCCCCACAAGGCCACGCAACTCACACGTTTATAAACACAACCAGTGGAGGAAATAAACAAACAAACAAAGGCATATACTGAAAAAAAAAACCAAAACAAAACAAAGCAAACTAAACAGAAGTGTGAAATCTACAGATAAAAAGAATATCTGCAAGAAATGTCACTGCTAACCTCATCACAGAATGTGGGGCAATCTTTTAAATCACTTTCTGTAAAATACAGTTCAACTTGCTCATACATATCATACTGGAGAACATCATGTCATATTAGCAGCTAAACCTTTTCTGAAAAAGAAGTACGCTGTAGCAAATAATGCAGCCAAACTGCAGCCTCCACTGACCACTACAACTACAGTAGCATCATCCTGCCGTGTAACTGCACATCCCTCGAGAGATCGGGGCCTCACTAACGATGCGACATTCAGGAAAACTGTCTTGATCACAATCTTAAACGGTATCAACGTGCACAAAAGATGGATCTCCAAGAGCTTATCGAACACAGCGCTCCGTGAATGATGACAATTTCCTTCAAAGCAGTGGCATGTCATTTCTATGTGACAGATAAAACCAAACGGTCGGGGGACAGTGCCTCATACAAATACCTCACACAACTACACAAAAATGTAACATATGTTGTAGCAGATGTTCAGCTGACTGCATTTTGTCTACTCACCATTTTTCAACTGCACTGCACGTATAAAGTCAGAAATTCCTCATCTTACAAGAGGACCATCTTGACCTTGAATAAAAAATCTTTGATTTATTCCAGGGGAACACTTATGAATATGAAATACAGTCTGTAATGTTCTTCTCATAGCATCTACAATACTCCTTCTTTAATCTCATGGCACTCTTTATCAATGGCATCAATTTTGAGTCTGGCTGCCGGAGACTAGACTCACAAACCGTTCTCAGCATGTGCGTATGCTCTGGAATGCCCACTATCCTCACTCTAGGCCTCCAACAGGTTGAAACTCGGATGTTGGCCAGAAGGCCGTGAGGACAAGAAGGACATCGGAGAGAAGATAGCGAAGATGGAGGGAAGTGAAGGAGAAAGAGAGGGAGAGAGAGCAGATGGATGGAGAGAGATTGTGAGAGATGATATATCATCTGGTCTCTTCTTCATCAACAGTTTGATGTCCGCATCACTTTTAGACCAGCTCCTATACTCGCTCACAACACTTTTCTTCATCCTGTTGAGCTCGCTGATCCTAATTAACCCTTGAACCATCGACCCTCATCCCACAGAGAAACCTTTATCAAGTAATTCTTTCAACCAGTTCTATCAATCATCGCCTTAAACCAAAAAAAAAAAAAAAGCTGCCATTCAAAGGGCCATCACTGTCACGCACTCCCCCTGACAACATGCGACCATGTAAAAAAGACGGAACAAGGGGCTGTGAGCAGAGACAACTACTGATGCGCTCCCAGTTGGAAGAGAGCGAGATGCGGAGGATGGGGTGTCCTCTCTGGCAGGGGCGCCGGGGCTCCTGAATCTGCACATTCCTCCCATCCGCAGTGGCACACACTTTGATGGGAACGCTCCAGAGCATGAATGTGTGTCAACACATGTTACACATCAAGGGCCGCAGTCTCGTTCCCCGCGCAATTTCATTTTCGGCTTCTCTTCTTTTTTCTCTAGCAGCGGGCAACGGCTGCAGTACCCCTTCGTCCTCTGGAACTCGATGGAGGTTACTGGAACAGTTTCTGTTGGAATATTGATGAGGAAGAATAAAAACTGAGTAGGCATGTTTATGGTGTATAACCACTGGTCTGCCCCTTGTAAAGTTTGTTGTTGTTGTTGTTTTTAAATGACCAAGCACAGACTCCTCGTAACTTCCTCCCAAAAAGAGGCATTCAGCACAACATAAGGATGTTTTAAAATGTAGGCCTAAATGAATCTGCTTTCCAGGTTCAGAGCAGTAAGAAATATATTTTCTAAATTTTTTTTTTCACACGAATGAATCTGCTTTATAGGCTCAGAACAGTAAAAAAAAAAATTTTTATCCTATCTTTTATTTTCTCATTTGAGATCGTTGATCAACGAATAATGTTGGATGATGTAATGACGAGAGGTTAAAATAAAACAAGCTACACTCCATTTTTGCTCCTCAGTCTATCCTGAATTATTAATATCATTATCATTATTCTTTTGTTCTTTTGTTCTTTTGGGGAGGGGCAGGATAAGGGTAGAGTTTGAGTCTTCTTTTCTCTCACCAAAGGCAGTTCGGTCAAGCCATATCCAATCTCACACTAACCTGTTGCCTCAAAAATATATTAAAACCGGTAGCATTCATACATGGCACGAACACTTTGGACAGTTTTCCATAAGCAGCGGGGAAAGATGATAACTTGAGTGCAAGAGTTGGAATTGATGAGAACTGTATGTTTAAACATTGAAGAAATAAAGCAAAGCAGTGCAGAGATTTTTGCTTGTTTGTTTGTTGTTGTTTTTATATGACAGTACAGACAGCCTACTTCTTGTCCAGACCTACAAGTGATTATGACTGCAAGTTGATGTTCCATGATTATGCTGGAAAATAATAATGTGGAGCTTGGTTGTTGTGTGTGGTGCTTTACTTCTTCATTTGCAATGATATTCATAGTATAATGTTTGCAAGCTCAGGGATAATTTTATGAGGATGGTTTGTGGAAGACCATGAACTTCACCGAATCATTATGTCATGTCATTGTCAGGACCTTGCAGGCTTCAAATTATAATCGAGAATAACTTGTCAAAAGAAAAAAAAAAGATCCAAGTAAATGTCCAAACTCCATGATAACAACAATCTTGCCTGCAGTTCACTACAATGTCAAGCATGTGAATCCAAAGATATTCGCACAATGTGAAATGGAAATAAACACAGGGAACCACAGAAACCCCTGTATTCCGAGAACAGGGCGATCCTGAAAAAAAAAAGTCAATCCTGTTGAAGATGGTGTCAGATGCATCATCGCTGCATGTCTGCACGTATTTGTCACTCAGGAGATGCCGGGAGAAGACCATGGAAGCGAGAAACCGAGCGCCAAACAGCAACAATGGCACCACGAGAACCCGCGCCACGTTACCGACGCTGTACCGACGCTGGTCGGCACAGCGACCCAAGCCATGTGGTATCTTCGTCTCCTGAATATTCTGCCAGGCTGGGTGGAGAGACAGAGAGAGAAAAAAAAAAAATCTATATTTGATCACCCATCCATTATTGATGAGTGCATTTAATATGCGATTACAGCTAAGAATGCGCAGGTCAGATGGGAGATTGAAGGGGGCCCATCACTGGAAGCAGGAGGGGGGACGCCGGGAATATTTTTGGCAACTCCAGACCGCACGAGCAATGCTGGAGGAATGCTCGCTTGTCAAATTAAGCTCACATCCATGTGGCCTCAATACGCCACCTTGCGTTAATCAGAAGCAACAAGACACATTTTTTTTTCTCTCTTTCTTTCCATCTCCCTCTCTCTCCCTCTCTCTCTCTCTCTCTGTATCTCTTTTGTTGTATGAAGGCAGTGTGCGGTATTCCATCTCTCGGTGGCGCATTCCAGCGATGGATAGGCGGGTTCCAGTCGGAAACGAGCCTTTCTCCCGACTGCAGGGCTGGAATCCCTTCAATTACGGCCCAGCCACTCCACATAACAGGAACCATAATAATGTGCCTGCATGAGAATGCACATGTGTCAGCAGCATTAATTACGAACACGCAGAAGCTTTCAGTGGAGCGTGTCATTCAGACGTGAGAGGTGCGGTGGTCTCCCCGCGTATGGCATGATGTAACGCTCAAGGCAAGAATGTTCATTCCCTGCTTCACATAATTGACATAGTCTGAGACACACCCCCATCATACTTTGTTCTAATCTCTTCCCCCCCCCCCCTTCCCCCACTGATTACCGGTAAATATCTATGGAACATTTCTCAGCTCTATGTTTCCATTGCATTCCTCTGTCATTAATTTAATGTCAACCTAGCAAATAACAGGTGCACCACTGGAAATCCTGGTACTCCTTCAAGAGGAGGCAGTGCAGATGAAATGCTATGCCAAAAGCCATCAAAGTGTCTTGGTCTAGTTTACGACTATATGACCAAAGTAATTGAGTACATAATGCAACATATTTACTCTAACGAACAAACACATCAATCTACTCTATAGAGTTATTCTACAACACCCTTTTTTTCTCCCCCCGGTATTCCCCTACGTCATTCTCTTCAATATCACAACACGGCTTACCATACCTTATATTCTGACCTCAAAAAAATTATTACCATCTAATTCTTTAAGCATATCTGTACCACGTCAAACACACTGTGGGCTGATTGGTTTGTCTCAAAAGACTGACAGAGAATATTTTTGATAGCATCTCCGGCCAACTACCCTACCTTGTAACTGCCTAATTAAGCAATTTGAATGATAAGGGTTATTTCATATTCTAGATTGTCGTTGTGGTTGGTTTTTTTCCATCTTCCAGAGGAAAACTAAATTCCACAATCTCTGGGATGTACAAATTGGAAGTAGACACCAGCATTTGGCTCTAAAGCCTCTAGAGGTGGCCACATTACACAACAGATTCAACTTTCATGTGTCTGTGTGAAACTTGAGAGAACACAGCGCAACTCATTTTTGTCTTTGCATTTAAACTACAACCTGCACACATACCATTTGCATTTGGTTAAATATTTACTACCATGACCTCAAATTACCATTGACAGGATAGCAAGTTGCTACTTGTTAATGACGGCCCCAATCTCTGGAATTTGGGCAAAATAGAATAAAAAATCACTGATAATAATAATATCAATAATAATAATAATAGTAACAGTAATGATGAAGATGATGATGATGACGACGACAACAATGACGCCGCCGCTGCCGTCGCTGACGGTGACAATAACAGCAAAAACTATGATAATAATCATGTAGGGTATTTGTAATGCCCTTTACCACTCTTTCTAAGTGCTCAGGAGATATAGGAGGTGATACTCAACAGTGTCATGATTGGCTTTGATATAAAGGATAATAAAAAGGACAGACTTATTATAAAGTCTGTGCATTCAGTTTAGCGCATGTATATTTGTGTTCTACATATATCTGTTTTTTTTATAACTTTTTCCTCTAACTTCAGTTTCATGTTCTCATTTGCTATACCTGAACACAATGACATTTTCATTTTTTGATTGTCCACTTCGAATGTCCATTGTGCATTTTTGGCCATCCTATGATTTTGAATGACTTTTTGCATTTTTGGTCTTCCTATGGCAAATGTACCCTTGAATAAACTAAGCATGAAATTAGACTGAAAAACCTATATTAGGAGCATCCACATATGTTAATCTTTCGTGTGCATACATAAATAGAATGAAGGTAATTTATACTTGACAAAGGAATAGCCACAATGTAGTTGGAAGACATCCCTTGGGGAACGTCGCGGTAATTAATCACAGTTTGGGATCTTTTAAAGTCTTGCATCTTTCCAAGTGCTTGGAATTCCTAAGACAACTTTTAAGGTTCAGTCTTATGGTTTGCCTTAATGGTTGCTATAGCTGGATGACGTATGTACACATTCCCTGGCCAGATTCAAGGGCAAACTCTATCCCAACGCTATGCATGACTACAAAGTATACTGCTGAAATATGGGGGGGGGGGGGGAGGGAGAGAAGAAATAAGATGATGAAACATATTAAGAGTTTCTTAATAGGGCATTCACATTCTAAAATGGTCATGCTTGACTGTTATGCTTTTATGTCTCCGATCTATTGGCGTCTGTTGGTTTGTTTTGAATTTCATTCTTTTTTTTTCACTCATGAGGTCCACAAGGTTGTAATGGGATGGTATGATTTTTGTTTGGATAAGGGATTCATATATCAACTTTTTTTTTATAAGTAGAAACCTCTTATGAAATATTAAAGAACATACAATTCGAAGGGAAATTCAAAGTTTATTTGATGAAATGGCTGAAATATCAAACAACAAAGTAACACAAAGTGGTCCCAATAAAAGGTGGGTCCCACCTTCCATTAAGAATTTTTTGCTTATAGATATCTTAACCACTTCAAGACAAATTTTCATCAAATAAACTTTGAATCCTCTTATTTGTATGCCCTTTCATATTTCATAAGAGGTTTCTCATTATCTCACATAAAAAGTTGGAAGGCTGAAGCCCCATCTCAACCAAAACTATACCATCCAAAACCGATATTCAAGAGGGCTTAAAACTTTTGCCTAAAAAACTATGAAGAAAATCACACATCTAATGACATTTTTGAAATAATTTTCTGAATATTGTTAAAGTTACAAAGTGTTCAAACACAAGCATGAGCCTCCTGGCTGACTGTTAAACTGCAAATGACATTACATCCCATACCAAAAAAAACAAAAAACAAAACAAAACAAAAACAAAAACAAAAACAAAAACAAAACTCCAAAGGTTCTTGAAAAAAAATGTACCTACAGAAACACTGACTTGTAAGAGCGTGTAAGATAGGCATACACCATGACGGCAATGATTTAGGAGCTACACTTCTCAATCACAATTTAGGTGTCAGATTGTTCAGACTGCTAGCATTGAGCACAATTCAATCAGTTCAGTTCAGTTCAGTTCAGTTCAGTTTTTATTTCTGCATTTCAAAATCAATACAAATCAACAAATCAACAAAATACTTACATAGTGATTTACACAGCTAATATTCGTAACATTTGGATCTTACATACATTTTCTTTTTTTTCAAGAACGAATATCATATATGAAAGGAAGCAATAGGAAATGATAAAAATGAAATGCAGGGGACCATCATCATAAGCTAAGCTTGACGAGGAAGATGGCCCCAGGTAAATCACTGGAAATCTCTTGACTATGACTGGTTGAATATCATTAGAAAAAAAAAAAAAAATATATATATATATAGGCCGACATACATAGGCCTATACATATACTTATACATATACACATACACATACACATACACATACACATACACATACACATACACATACACATACACATACACATACACATACACCAACACATACACATACACATACACATACACATACACATACATATACATAAGTATATACATACATTTCATGTCTTGGAAAAAGCGATATAAGTCTCCTTTCAGAGTTGTCAAAAAGAAAGAGCCTTCAATATCATGAAACCTGTCACTAAATATGTTTACAAATGACTTCTTGCACTAGTCTTCATGTGATCATTGATTCATCATCAACAATAGGACATTAAGTCTATGCATAAAGGGGAAAGTATTATTGTTCCTGAGTTACAGTGAATCTATTTCTTACCTTTGTTTCTCGCTGTTCACGGCATTCTTCGAATCTAGGATGAGTGATATAGGGGAGCGTGTCTGGCAGAAAACTGCACCTAATTGCCTGCATGCATTGAAAGCTATCAGTTCAGAAACCCTCTTTGCTCACGTTTTTGTTTTCTGTTTTTCTTGAGCAAAACCTTTTGTGCTGTCACTACAAATTGCATCCACATTCATTCTTGCCCCTTTAAGTTTAAAGTTAGACCCCTTTTGAAATTAAGCTCAGATGTTACAGTGCACTTGCATATTAAAAAAAAATAGAAAGAAAATAAGGGGGAGGGGAGGGTTAGTTTCTCTCAAATACCTCTGTAGGAGGTAGACTGAGAGACGGTATTAGTACACCAACACAGTGTAACTGTACTCCACTGTATAATTAAACTGCCAATCTTAGGGTTCAAATAGGACTGTATGCAAACAGCTGACAGCTGTAGTCTCCAGCATGCAGACCTTTGACAAAATATTCCGACCAGCGTACCATTTCCTAACGCGCATTTCCTGGCTGGAAAAGGCACGACAGATATAGAGAAACTTCCAAACTCCAAACAGGACTAGGAAAGCAGTTAGCAATTACGACCGGATAGGACGTTCACACCAAAAGCAGCTGGAATATCAATTTATTACAGAATACAGGCATGCAACAGAAGCAACAAGCAAAGGAATTTAATCATATAAATATGCATTTCATCCGAAATTCCACACTCCTGTGATGGACTTCATAGATATCTACATTTTAAGGTGATCCAGATGTTCATGTTATCTGGGGAGAGATACCAAACGATCAAACACATTTTGCCGCACGAACAACAGAAATCAGCTGATGCTAAAATAATATATTACAAACATGATATAGATACTCATACCCATACCAATACCCATAGTCAAATATATTTTGTGTTCCATGTGTTTTAATCAGCAGAATAGATATCAGCAAACAACCTAAACAGTGTCACATCTTCAGTGCAAATAAATCTACTTTTAATTCCTTGAACAGTTTAATGACATGAATTCAATCACAGAAAAAATAATGTATCCTTTGCACCAAGCCATTCTAGAGTTGTAAAGCTTCAACAATGCTAAATTTGAAAGGCGATGTGAATGAAGTAGCTAGTCATTTGTATGACATAACAGTTAAGCACATACCAATCACACATTTGACAACATATTTTCATCAAATGAGCATATTAAATTGATTGACAGATGCTAATATTTGTTGATTCATATTTTTTAAAAAGGCAATAGACTTCTTATTTCTAGTCTGATTATGATGAAACTTTCACCAGTGACGGATTCTTCTTGCTCTATTAGTTAATTTGAAGACTTGTAGCAGGGAGGTGACACAAAGAGAATGTGAATTGAGCTTTTAATTATCTTGAAGGAATTTACAAAATTTTGGAGAACAGCAACAGGAGTTCATCAGAGTTGCAGTCCTACAAATTTATTCATTTGTGTGCTGTGGCAAACACAGACCTTCACTGACTGACTACCCTGTCCAGTGTTTTTGGGGTGGGGTGGGGGCGGGGGGACTCTCTGCTAACACTTTCGGAGATTGACATCGTCGTCGTCGTGGGGAGGAGGGAGACTTTTCTTTTCAGCTGGGGTCAGAAGTTTGATAAGAGAAAAGTTTCTCCGCGGGAGGCAGAGTAGAAGCAGCAGACTGGAAATGGTTGGCTCCCGTTTCATTCAGTCGCTCCAATTTCAGCCCGAATAAAAAAGGGGGGAAGATGTCAATGAATGTGCGAGTCTCCCTAAACTCCTGGGATCGAATCCGCCGTGGCATGGGGGCAAAAAACAGAGTGACAGAAGGCAATCGGAAGGGCTATAACTGTGGCCTCTCTTCTGCGAAATCAAAAGTTAATTCGCGCCAATTCTCTGCAACAATTGCCTTTCACCCACGCTACGTCTGAAAGAGATCGGGCTGATCCCGCCTATTGAATTCATCCTTTGCAACGAGACCTCTCTTTCTGATAATTTTTCTTTTGTCAAGTCCAAAAATTAAAAGATTTCTACTTGCCCTCGGGGTATGAAAAATATTGCACTGTAATGAATACTATTTGCTGAGAGCTAAAGCGGTAGATTCTAAGGAGAGAATATTTCAAAACCTCAGCTCACTTTGAGGGATATACGTTTGCCTGATTGTGGCTGCTGAGATTTGTCTTGGAGATTATCCTTTCAACCCAAAATACGGGCATCATGGTGCCATAGTCGACACAGTACACACTTATATCATATTCACTGTTTTCATTGCCCAAAAGCAAACATCAATAGCAAGACCACATCTATTTGCATGTGGCTGAAAATCAAATCAAAACGTGTCACCTTCCACTTTAAAAAAAAAAAAAGTTGAAAAGATTTTGTGACTCATTTTGTCAGCTCAGAAATGTAACTGAGAAGTCACTTGGATACTGGATTCACTTTGGCATCCCAGGGGTCATGACCTCTGTGGAAGTGATTTGACAAGGATGAACTTACCTAACCCTGTTCCACATGCAGCAAGTTTGCCTACAATGCTGATGCAGTACCTTCTGTGACAAATTCTTGAAATCAGTCACTGCGCTTTGTTTGCAGACTGGCACATATAGTAGAGTGATTTCTTGCCAAATTGTCTTGAAATTAATTGTCCATTATTAATAGAGTTTACCTGATGCTGAACAAAGTCTTTGGAGTTAGAGACCTTCTCATTCTTGAGACCATATAGGTCCTACACTAATGGACAGCAGGCAAGGTGTAAAACTGTTAGCGCTGTTTGAACATTGGGTTAGAAGTCACATACTGAAGACAGCTTGAAGACATATCAAATCATTAGCAGAAAAAACAACTATGATTTGAAAGAAAAAAAAAATTACCTCTTACGATACATCAAAGAAACAATGGTGGAAAGAATGAGTCAACTGGAGTAAAGACAAGAGGCATGAAAGCAAAAACAGCGGAGAGACCGCAAACTCCCAGTTCCACCACCAAACTCAAAGGCCCGCCGTGCCCTAGCACCAGGGGTGTGATTGGTTTGATGTGGTGCGCACTGCAGCCTGATCTGTCCCTTGAAGCCGCGGCAGGCCCCGGGGAGTGTTGGACAAGGTTATAAATGGGCTCCAACCCCTGGGCCATCTGACGATGCCATTGCCGCCTTTCCACTTGGTGCAAACTGCAAGACCATCTGTTCGTCCCACCCACTTCACACCCGAATGGTTATTTCCTCTAATCTCTGAGATGTCAGAGTGTGAAATGGAACTCTATTCTAAAAGCAGTTCTCTACTTCTACATCCTCCAATTTACATCTTGCAACAAGAAGCATCCATCATGCAGCTTGGCCAGGAGGAAACATCAAACCAAACTGAACACAGTCCTAATGTTGTGTGATCCCTACCCCCCTTTTGAGTCTCTATCAAGAGATAATGCACCGTGGCATACCTGTGCTATTATCTCCACGAAACCAAATCTCGCCAACTGCAGCTGGCGTCGGAACAACATGTGCCAAATGCTGCAGGAAATGAAGTCTGGTCTCAAATCTTACAATTAGAATTCCCACTCCAGGGTTTGGAGCACATCTTTGTCCTGTCATTTTGAGGGGGAGGGATCATACTTTGACCACAAATTTGAAAAAATGTACATACTTGTGCTTTGCCATCATGTTGAAAACATATGGTGACCCCTTTCTCATCTGAAGCCCCCATCAAAGTTGAGATGGCATTGTAAACATGAGAAGCATGTTACATTGTAGATGCACCTGAAAACTTCTATTTGAGAAATCACATTACAAAGAAGAGTGAGTAAATAAAAATCTGGGGTCCACCATTGTCTTCATCTTTTATTATCATGTTTATCAATGTCCCTTGATTTTCAGTATATCACAAACACTGTACTAGCATCTTAATCTTTAAATATTACTCAGCACAGGTCCTTTTTCATGTAGTGGTACAAAATGTACTATGTATGTTGATGCTGCTTTTATGATCCCAGATGTGCACATAAACACACATTCATGCATGTTGGTCACTGTATCGTGTACAACAAGAGCTGTGTTCTGTTCCTGTTATGAATGGCTGAAACATCAATTTTCTCTACCTTTCTGTTAATCTCAATGAAAAACCCAACAAATCTCCCACCCCCTCGCCCTAATCCATAACCCATGAATTCCATCATTTAAAAAGGAGAACCTTAGCATTAGACCAATTACCACTAAATCCATATGCTCAAAGAAAACAAACACACACACTGTAAGGTATAAAAATCAGTTTCAAACCCTACATATCAATTCTCTTTGAATTTTAACGTAAATAGTTCTCTTCATGAATGTGTAGAAGCCAATCATGATGCATCGCAACATTGCAAGTATAGGGCCTACTGCCTGGAATAGTCTTTCTTGCCTGTGCTCATGCTTTTGACCAGGTCGTGTGGCAAACTGAGTAAATTTGGCATAGGCCTACTGCAAACTTACAAGTAAAAACCATTATCAAGCTAGAAGTGTACAAAGAGTAAATAGAAGACAAGTATTAAAGATACTCTGGAGCCCTGATGTATATACAAAGTATACACATTATATAAATGCATACACCACTTGATTCTAGCAAGTACAAATCCAGCATTTGTGACTTATCTTAAACTTCTATAGAAATATTTGATTTCTGAAATTAGTTTCTACTCAACAGTGTCTTAGTTGTTACACAAGCACTTTAGGAGCAAACTCGAACAAGACAGTCATTTTCCAAGACTCTTAATGAAATACAAAGCAGAAGAGTTATAAAATCAGTTATTTCTCATTGCTGAAAAGACAACAAAATAATATCTTACCTCAGACAGTATCTTGGAAAATCAGTAGAAAATGTGTTGATTATTGTGTTTCTCTCTCACAAGCAAAATAAAAGGTTGGTATGATTATATCTCACAAAAGAGACAAAACTGAAATACTGCTTAGCATATTTACAATGGAATTGTAGCAATTTTTTTTGTCAGTTTTCTGATATTTTTGTATTCTACTATTCATCTTACTGGTGGTAGATGACACAACAGATATATACTACTCAACCTTTGCTGGAGTCTCAAGGCTGTACCGATAACTTCAATGTCAGCAGATTTACGTAACATTTATTCACGACAACTTTCTCCTGAAAGAAAATTCTTGCTGGTGTGCAGTGTAACATTCAAGAATATAGGCCTACAGTTGGATACACAGCTGTTTTAAGTTTCTTGTGTGAACAGCACTAACCTTGCCACAGACCTACTTCGAAGACATCAACTTGAACTCCCGTATGCCCGCAGCAGTCATTAAGTTGGAAGGGGAAGAAAAGATGAAGAACTGAAAAGAAATAAATCCAGGACTCTCTCCCCCTCTCTCGCTCTTGCTCTCTCTTTCTAACTCTTTCTCTTTCTTCCTTTCCATCACTTTCCACCAAATCAAACTTCTGATGGAATTACTGTTGACATGATGGGTTCTGCAGGAGTGACAATTATGGGTTTAAAGGGACACACTCGAAGAAGTTGCAGCACATGGCATGAGAGCAACATAAGGCAAACATAGCATTATGTCCTTGGTATTTAATACCTGTGCCACAGAGACAAACAACCACAAAATTTGGACAGCTACAACCTTACACCAAACAATAGGTATGGGACGACATAACTGCCCTAGTGTATCATGGCCACCAAAATTCACACATTAAAAAGTTTGGGAGATTCAGAAAAGGTTCATGTAGGCCTAATACTTGCATTTCATGCACCATTTTTTAATCAAATATTACATGCACCTTTTCTGAACCTCCTTGACTTTTAAATGCATGAATTAAGGCATCATCAGCTAGGGAAGTTCAGAAAAGGTGCAAGTAGGCCTAATACTTGCATTACATGCACGTTTTTCGATCAATTAGTATTACATGCACCTTTTCTGAACCTCCCTGACTTTTAAAAGCATGAATTTAGGCATCACCGGCAAAATCAAGTCCTGAGTCAGAGAGGTTTTCATGCTATATTGTCAAAATATTTACAGATATTTTAGATTTTAGGTAGCCTCCTGTATAATCAGGGTGGACTTGTCAGCTATGCATGTACGACTACTTACATTACAGACAATATAATTCTCCCAGCACCAACATCTCAAAATGCCATTAGGATTGTACGCTGGCAAGCCACCAGTGGTAACAACAGACTTGTTCTCAACAAGACGTAGCTGATATTTCTGAGTTTGCATGGTGCATAATTTAAGATAATGGTGAGTTTCTGAATCCGATTTGATATCCTCTGACTCCTGCTCTCCATCGGATCTATAACAACCTTCTTGTGCCAAACTGTCTCATAATAACTGTACTTGTGCCAGGTTTCACTGAATTTTGCAGCACATCTCTCAAGTTGCATGATGAGAGTAAAGGAAGAACATCTCTCCATTATCTCTGTCAGTCTCTCTCTGTCTCTCATTCTTCTGATCTATCTATTTATCAATCCTACTATTTAATACGAAGGTACTGTAAATGTGGACATTTTCAGTATAGAAATTTTAGGGCATTTCAGGTGAATAGCAACTAGCGCAAAAATAAAAGCATGCGAATATTTTTGCTCGCCATATGTAATACTGATTCATATTTCAATTCCACGGAATAAAAAACACATGAAATTCACTTTTGCCTGGTGGCGAAAATTGGCTCATGCGAAAAGTTCCACTTTTACAGCATTGTAATCTGAACTCAAACTCGATAGCATGCACTGCATAATGCTGCACAAAATTATAGACAAGTGGTGATCTCTAACCTCTGGTATCACTTATGTGGTACTGGCATCTCATCTGTGACACTAAGGGTGTGTTTATGCTCAATTTGCGAAGGCAGAATCAGCGTTTTGAAACGCTGATTCAAAACGCTGATTCAAAACGCCGTTCATGGGAGCACTGTTTATGCTCACTTTCTTCGAGCCTTGGCAGAGCATTTGCGATTGCTTCGCTGACCTCAGCAGAGGCAGGTCAAATTGGGGCGCGCGCTGCGATCGGTGGCCTGGCCTGGGAGAGCAGCTGGGAAAGACACACGTATGCACAGTACATGGGAAAATTGCACAGGCCAGGGTAGCTGGCTGGCCGGGCGCGCCCTTTTTCACGTGAACCGGAAAGGCATTTAGATGACGTCACTCTAAACGCGTATAGAAACGCTGTTGCGTTTATGCTTCCCCGTCAAACGTGATTAGTCAGAAACGCTGATCGTAAACACACGTTTTTGTGCGTTTTGGATCGGTATTTTGAATCAGCGTTTCTATCGAAATGAGCATGAACGCAACGGCATTTTGCACCAATCACTTTTCAAAAGCCTGATTTTGGCCCCCAAAATGGAAACATAAACGCACCATAGGTGTATTCACATTGATAGTGAAATAGCACAGTCCTCGCATATACATTGGTCCCTGCGTCACCCCTCAAGCTGCAATGTGAACACTCGCTGGGACTTGCCACTACAGGTGTGCTAAACGCTTGAAGGGCTAATATTCACAGAAGTCTAGGTCTAATGTCCATTTCAATCTGTATGAAATCTGATGCACATGTAACTAGCTTCATCACTTTCATTAGGGAGGAGGGAGGAAAAAACCAACAACACCAAGAACGGAAAAAAGAAAAGGCACAGTCGCACTGTGCTGCCAGTGCTGAGTAACTAATGAAGGTAATAGTCACCTGTAATTTACCAGCATTTGGAGGGCCATATGGCACTGTTCCAAGAGTATTTTTTTCCCTCCATAGATTCCATGCTCTTTTCATGATCATCTCAGCCCTCCCCCCCCCCCCCCTTGGATCTCCCTCTCCGTCCCTCTCCTCTCTCATACGCCCCTCAACACTAGTCATAAAGGAGAAAATAAATATCCGTTCTTGACACTAGTGCTAGCAAGATTGATGGCAGTTTACCCACAGAGAATTTATCACCCGGTTTAGCCTGAGAGACAGGTGGGTTTTTTGGTTGTTGTTATCTTTTTTCCTTCTATCTTTCTCTTTGAACCTAGACCTCATAAGCTCCTCAACTGTACAACAATTGATTTCAAGACGACCTGATATGAGAGGACTTGAACACAGGCGCTGCAGCAATACCCAAACCTTCATTGTTCATAAAAAGTTAATCGAAACCACTGTATCTCTTGAATATATGCTGGGATGAAAGACTTGTTATTTGGAGAGATTTCAAGCTGACAATGAGCAACATACTACTCCCCTTCCTATCAAGATGATAGATCTCCACTGGAATGGTTGGCAACACAGCCCCTGAGCTTCCACTTTTCAGCCAATCATATTATCAAAGGTGCATTCACATTTGACATACTGTGGTATTAGATACCATAGGCGTGTCTTCATCAGCCCGAAGTTCAAACTAGCGGGACATTTTGCGGTCTTAGAAAATAGCCCGATACAGCGAATGTGCGTCTTCATCAGCTCGAACAGCCTGCTTCGGGAAATTAGTCCGAAAATTGACGCATGCGCACTTTGCAATATTACTCTGCCTGGCTCGCGGTTCGAAAGTGGATTTCCCCGCTCAAAATCTCCCATATCACCGTATGTACGATTCTACAACCAGGGAGGTGAGCAGTACAGCAAATTCTCTCCAAAGGGATATTAATAACGCTGCTCTTTCTTCTGTCCAGTGAGGCATCTCATACACGTGTATGAAATTAACGAATTGAAATGTTTAAACAAATCCAAAATGCACACAATCTGCAAGAATCTTCAGCTAAGGTAGAGTGGACCAGAAGAAGAAGTTTACAAAAGAACAGCCAGCATGCACGGCTCTGTTTTAATAGGGAGGTGAGAGAAATCACCTCCCTGGTTCAGATGACAACAACAGTAGGCCTAAAGTACACACATGTGATCCTTGAATACACCGTGCATGTAATGTAATACACACAATCACTAGCTGCTTGTACATGCGCTTTCCATTGCCAGCTGGCTAACCAGAAGCATGGAGGGATCGAGAAAATTTCGGGCTGATGGAGACGCACCCAAGATAGCGCGCTATTTCACGAATTAGCGCTCTAGTTGACGAACTACACCAAGATTTTGGGGGAAATTTTCCTGATCAAATAGCGCGCTATCTGCGTCTTCACTACACAGATAGCGCGCTATTTTGACATCGGACTAGTTTGGTAACCGCAAGATAGCGCGCTATTTTGAAACTTCGGGCTGATGAAGACACGCCTCATGATAATTTTTTTGTTACCGATCTCCTTTGCAAAATACCACAGCAATAAATATTAAAATATGGTAGGGCCTATCATTCTTTCGAATATTCACAAAATACACTGGTATTAACTCTGGCCCAACAGTACACCTCTTAGAGGGAAGAACTGCACACACGCATATCCCCAATGGAGAGAGCTTATAACTGCCATATTACATTTATTAGTCCAAACACAAATTCTACCTCCAACCATAACCCTAATCCTAATCCTAATCCTCATATCAAACTAAACCCAAAACACTATCACAAACCTAACCCTTACCCTACATACAAAGGTTGTAAGTCCTTGGAGAAAATAAGACATGAGCAATTCTCACATGAGCAAATGTCGTGTCACCAGCATAAATATGTAAACTTGTTGTGCACATTGCAGAGGACGTTAACTCTTTATGTGCCATGGTGGAAACCCCCTGTGTGCCACGTTATTCTGAGACACAAAGGAAGTCATGCTTTGAGAAAGAATTCTGCTTTTCCAATTTGTATAACTTCTACAAATTTCTGTTTAGGTTGACATAATAGTAAGCAAAGTTAAAAAGGAATGCCAAACTTTGCTTTGAATGAATCGAATGGCAAATCTATTTTTAATTTGTCTTTTGAATGACCAGTTGCTACATTACTTTAAAGGCGTGACTTTTGCACATAAAACCGTAACAGAAACTTACAATGTACACGCAAATCTAGTCGGGAACACCGGTTGATAGTCAATCACCACATAGAATGCAAGCCGTATGTGAGAGGAACAAAAGCGCGAGAAACGCTTTCATTGTTCCGTGAGATTAGCGATTTTCGATCGGTTTTGGTGGCTTTGTGTGTTGAGGAGAATATGCGAAGTTGGCACGCCGTCGACTGAGTCGGACGTGTGAACGTGGCACATAAAGAGTTAATGGCAGAAGCTAAGTTTCTATGAATATTTCCAACAGCCGAGCTTGAGCAAAAAAAAACAGTGTATGCAGACTCTGCTTTAAAGGGTAAGATAATCCTTTCCATATTCTCAAACATATAGGACATGCAAATATTCATGAACACAGGGAAGAGAAAAGAAGAATGCAAGCAGGAGAAGGGATTGCGTTTTACACAAGGCTTCACTTTGTTGGAAACTTCTGATTTGAAACAGCAGGGGCAGTGCTAATAAGGTAGCCAAAAATAGAAGCATTGTAATGGAAATGTACAATCATCTCACCCTATCCATACCATGGCTGGGAAGTGCATACATTTTCATCATTCCTAGCAGGATGAATAATAAAAATATAGGGTTTGTAGTCGGCTCACTTCTGTCTATGTTTGTTTTTTAAAAAGTGTTATAAGAGTTTTCATGTCTGCTGTGACAATTTCAATCCAAAACTCTTCACAATGAAGATTAGTCTTTTTTTACTTGGTACCTGTGTCTTTAAAGGGGAAGGCTAGTAACTGATCAGTGGGAATCAGTGGAAATGCTGGGAGATGATTGTTCCAATCCTTATGGGATTCATTCAAGAGTACATTATATATCTATTGTTGTGTGAACATTATTTGCTTCAGAATGGTCTCATATTCAAGTAATGTGCACTTTAATGTTTCCAGGTAAGCGTCCCTGGTCAGTGACGGGGCATTAAACTGCACATTACTTGAATATGAGACCATTCTGAAGCAAATAATTTTCACACAACAATAGATATACAATGTACTCTTGAATGAATCCCATAAGGATTGGAACAATCATCTCCCAGCATTTCCACTGATTCCCACTGATCAGTTACTAGCCTTCGCCTTTAACTCTACAGCTCTAAATACTGCAACTCATGATACTTTTGAGTTCATGTCACAGTGTGGGTTTATTGTTGTACTGTCTCTCTCACTCATTCCTTCCTGCATAAAACAAAAAAAAAACAAAACAAAATGAAGGAGGTATCTTATTAGCACATAATGCATAAATGCAAACAACAAAAAACAATGGAGGATTTCTATGACTGGTTTTCATTGCAAAAAACTGTCATTTTTCACACAAAGGAATGTCATGCATGCATCATTAACTTTGGTGAAACAAAACAGAGGAATGCAAAGAATGTAGCGGGAGAAGTCCGTATGCATAGCTCTCAGTCCATCTCCAGGATGGATGGTTGGATGGAAAAAGGTACGGACAGAGACAGGGAAAGCAGACGGGCCAAGACACAGCCGAGCAGAAAGGGGAAATTCCGAAACCAGAAATATCCTCTTGTCACTCGTGGGCACAAAATAGTTCCAGGAGCTGACACACAGCGAGGTATAATCCCGCGATCCGTAAATAGTAACCCAAGCCGAAGAAGTCAGTTAGCCAGAAAATGAAACGAATCCATCCCCAAGAGCCATTGCTGCCTCAGTATTTGTGACAGAAAGTGAGAGAGACAGGGACACTAAGTAAATTCTGCCACATGTAACAACATACAGTCCTGTTTTAATCTGTCACTCATAATACAAGTATATTTGATATTTGTTACTAGTTTTGAAGTATTCAGAAAACCTTTGAATATTCTCTGAAGTCATGTATAAACATCTCCCATTTCAAATTCCCTTTGAAACAAATTTCAATTCAAAACAATGCCCTATTTCAAGAAACAAGCCATCAAATGAAATTAAAATGAGTGGCAGTCTATTGATCACATTTCTCTGTAAACTTTCTTCAAGCAATTCCTTTCAAATTGCAGTTCCCCATTTTGTTCCTTGAAATAGATCATTGTTTATAAATTTGTTTCAAAGGGGATTTGAAATGGGAGATACTCTAATGACTTCAGAGAATATTTAAAGGTTTTCTGAGTACTTCAGAACTAAGTAACAAATATTAAATGTACTTGCATTATGAGTGACAGATTAAAACAGGACTGTACAATGTATGTTGTTACATGTGGCAAAGTTTACTTAGTGTTCATTGTTCTCCGCCATACTTCAAGAAATGGCAAAATGACATTAGTTTAACCTGGTGTGGAACACTGACTGATTTATGTGGACAGCTTAAAGCCACATCACATCATGACTACATATGAGAAAAGAAAATCTCACTCTATCTACCAGGATCAATATCTCGCCAGAGAATTCACTCTGCGAAGAATTCAAGAATTCCCCTCTTTTATTAATTGCAATGAAATGAAAGCAAAAGGTCCATAACATTTCGAGTCAACCATGTATTGGCTACACAACAAATACACTGCCTATGAAGAACACCTTCTTTGAAAACTATGAAGTCATTTGGTCAGAATTTTTCTCTCTTTTGGTCAAGATTACGAAGACAGGCATTCATTGACTTTCTGATGTGTAAGAGCATAATGTCCATTACATGCCAAGTATACTTGGGACTTGTCCTCAATGGATTAAACACAGGCCTAAAAGATGAAGAAAATGTTTTGCTTTGTTTTGTTTTCCTGTAAGGATACTGACAAAATTCCTTCATGCTCCCATCCAGGTCCACTGGTGCCATCTCAGAATTGATCAGCTCAAGGTCATCTATGGCTAGACACTGGTTGTGCAATGCATTCATTTTACTTTTGAGTGGCTTTCAGCTACGATGAAGCTTGCAGTCAAAGAGGTAGAGTGGGTGCTTGTCCAGGGTTAAACGCTTGCCCAACAAAATACCAACATATTCGATTCTCCGAGATCCTGGCATTCCGCACGTCGGAGGAATACTTTGGCGACGTCCACGAGGGACTTCAGCGATGACTGCCCAGTGCTAGATAGGAGTTTGATGGAAAACTTGAGCAATACATCCCTCTGGTGACTATCATCCTGTCGCCAGGAACACTCATTCATTTGGATGCTTGTCTCACACCTCCTGTGCTCATCTTTCATTCAACATCCAACCAATCTTCCCCCTCTATCTCTCCCTGCCCCCACCCTCTCTCTCTCTCTCTCTCTCTGAAGTCTCCTTCTACCACACTTCCACTTCTGCATTATCTCAACTTAGATGCAGATTTGGGTCCATTACCCCTCCCCGCTTATCCTCCTAAACTCAACCGTGCCACAGTATCCATCCTCTACCACCAGATCAGCAGCCAACATGATAGATTCTTCCCCTTCCATTTGGATTGCCCCAGTGATCACAATCACTTTCACCAGTGACGTCTATGACAACTCTTTAATTTTATTGCCATTTCAATAGATTTAAAATATGTTTCATCAGAGTTGATTGTAGTTGCATCTGAAGCACAGCATAGTTTCTTAACGTTAAGCTTCTGATGACAAAAGTCTCTCTTGTACAAACGCTCTGAATTTTCACTGAATGATATCACTCACCCTATCTTCCAACAGCAACAATGCTTTTATTTGAAGTTACTTTATTACCAACAGCTGTTTTGACATATCCATATAGGACATCATCAATGCAGCATCGGTAGTTCAATACTTTCAGAAATCCCTACCCCCCACCCCCCCCCCCCCCCCCCATATGGGCAAACTCACTTTTATGTCAATGAACTTCCCAGCTATTCTAGCCTGTTAGCCCCATTTCACACACAAGAATGATCAAGTTTTGGGATTGCATTGCAAAACTTGGCTGCGAGTAAATGTGACCCGCTAAAACAAAAGGATCCGAAAGTCGGGGGAGGACAATTTTCTGATAATGGCATGACATTAATCCCTTACTCTTCTACTCTAATTTCATATGTAGCACAACTCATAAAAGTACTTGTTTGCAGAGATATCGATGATTTTATTAGCGCATGTCAAATGGTTGAGGAAATCGGAGTCTCGAGAAAAAAGCCTTCAAAGTTTACCTTCAGACGCTGTCATGATCAAGGGGAAGCAAGACAGTTTTCACTGCTTGACAATAGAAGGCATGCTCCTAGCGACCTCCGCGATGTTCATTCAAGCTTAGCGCTAGCGGTCTACCCACGACCAATCAGTACTAAAAAAAAAATCAAAAAACACTCCCTCATTGCTAGGGGCGGAGTCTAGCTGCAGCACTAAATCCAAATCTTCGGACACGTTTCAGTTACGTTGAAAGTCAGAAAATCATGGCCCAGAAAAACGCTGATTTCTTGCCTTTCCTTTAATCATTTAGCTTCGAAATTTCGGCAGATGATAGACAAAACATTAAGATACAAAATTATGCCAAAAACATAAATCCGAATGTTTTGACCAATTTTGATGATGCGACTTCAAACTCAATTTTCTCGGCTCAGCCGTCAGCGACTTTATGATCCTTTTGTTGTAGCAGGTCACAAATCACTTTAAATCTCCAAACTGCACATGCCTACACAATGACCAGATATGTGCATGATCCATGGCATCCCCACCTCAGACCAAATGCAGCAAGTTACAAAACTTGAAGTTTTGCTCTCAGCTTGATCAGCTTCCATGAACACACCTTCCATGCGTCATATTCCCATTTTTATAAAATTGCAATATCATTCTGAGATGGTCAAAGTGAGCTTGTTAATGGCACCTCTCATCTCTACCTATGTCTGCTCATTCCTTCTCTCTCCTTCTTTCTCTCATTTTCTGCATCTTCATCTTCTTTTTACACATACCATCTATCTATCCATCTCTGTTTTGCTCTCCCAACCTGATTTTCCCACTACTTATCTTTCCTTGATAGTCTCACACACATTCTCCGTCTCTCTCTCTCGTTCTTTTTTTCAAACCTGTGTCCGTCATTGCATCTGATCTCCTTTTCCTATTTCTTCATTTATTCTGCCCTTCCCCACCCCTCCCATCCATCATCTCTTCCCTACAGTCCTGAGTGTGACTTACGAGAGAGGTTGATGTGGAAATGATGCGGAGCTTTAGCTTGGTGATGAGTGGTTCTCCGTGAATGAATGACATAAGGTCAAGTTACCTGTAACTCTGCCCTACTCCTACTCCAAACCCAGGCTCCATGAATGCAGAGCGTGAGCGAACATTTTACCATGATGCTACACAGCCCTTAATTCATTCACAGAGGGGCCCTAAGTAGGCCCCCTTCCCTTTCCAAGAAATAATAGCAGCAAAGCCGGTCTGCAAAGGGGATCTCAAGGCTACCCCCATAACAGCCTCTCACGCTTTTTCCATTCTCTGGCAAGACTTCCCAGGTGAGAGAAACATGCCGGCGTCTATTCAAAGCAATGCCCATTGTACTGCACTATAAGCTTATTCTATAAAACAAATAATGAACCCAGACAAGCTGTGTATCTACATCTGCTGAATCTTACACTGTGAATGTCTTCATGATATTTGCTGCCTTACAACAAGTCGCACATCTCTATTTAAAACAAAACAAAAAAATGTAATAATAATCTACACAACGTGTAGCAAGTATCCTTTTATGTCAGTGAAAAACATATTCATTAAAAACATGAAATGTTCTGCTTTTCATTGATTCAGCAACTGTGGTGACAATGTGACAATACCAAAATTTGAAAAAGTACTTTGGGCAAAAAAATCATCTCAAAAAAATGAAAATCTGTAAAAAGTTGTCTGCACAGACAAATGGTAGAGTTGAATGTGATTACTCCTCCACCCCCCCCCTTCTATAAAATCATTACGACATCATTGCGATGTTAGGAAAATCAAATACAAATGATGTGATTGTTTTATTTTTTAACTCATTCTCCCCACACCACAATCATCACCACTATAAAGGGAAAGAATTAGTGACAAATTGTGTACAATGGGCAGCATTGTCAGGCAAAACGATATCAACTCATCCCACTTACATTAACTATGATCGATATTGCTCTCTCTTTTTAAAGAAAAAGGAAAGAACATGCAGCTATATAAATTAATGAATTGCCTTTTTTTGGGTGTGATTTTAGTGAATCTTTCCTTGTTCTGGTTTGTTAACTGGGGTGCAGTTCCTTTTCTTAAATATTCCCAAGAAACTATCACAAAATTCAAGGACCTTTCCTTCCTTCAATGGCTTATGGCTTAGTGCATGTGAAGGTGTACAACTGATGGTGCCTTATAGAACATAGGCCTACATGTTACTCAACTTCCACTGGTCATTCTAAGATTTGGTGTGAGTGGCCACATGGAAGGGCCTTTCTACAGGTCACGACCTTTTTCCGCAAACCAAGGTTTCCAGGATACCAGCGGCATCTCATGAAAAGATGATCAACTGGGTTCAGGGTTGCATCCAGCATCCCTCTGGAAGTGTCGCAGGTTAGGAGATACGACCGATGACAAATCTGTTGGGGGCCTCAATGTGAAGAGGATAGGGCACACTTCCGTGATGAGCATTAATTAATCACTACAGTGATACCTCCTCCACCCCTCCCCCACCCTCTAATTTGGTGTCTATGTTGCAGCTTTGATTTCATCTTAACCCACCTCCATCGACCCTTGAAGGGCAAGGACGCAGCTAGGAAAAAGGGGCACCAGTTTTGAATTGACATCAGAAGGACACGCTCCCATTGGCAAGGAGAAGTTGCTGTACCTACACCACAGAGAGTTTTTCATAATTTTACAGGAAAATTCACTGCGGAGGTTCTACCGATTAGAGTTATTTGCCATTGGGATATTGATACAACATTCAGAAGGATTAATATCACCGGAAATTTCCAATGAAAATGACAAGTGAGTGACAATTTGTAACATGCTTACTAAACCCACTATCAATGTAGTACTGAAAATGATACGAATGCATAAATCTAGTGAATGATAAGATCAATAGCTCGAGACATTATGCAACAAAAAAGTTTAGGAATAAAGTAACATTATCAACAACAAAAAAGAAAACAAAAGACTTGCAAGATTATTGAGCACAGCAGTTGATGGGTACATCAGAAATACAACAGATTCTCAGTCACATAACTTTTGCATTGCTGGACTAATGCCATGCAATTACCCTGGGTAGAATGTCTGACACAGGGCTAATTACAAATCATGTTTAGATATCAAAGATATTTTCACCTTTGTGTGGAAGATACAAAAAAAAAAGATTTTGCATAACAATGCTCATTTTCAATGAAAGAGCAAGTTGATTCACACTAGTTACAGAAAGTTATGTCTTGTTTTGGATAGTCATTCTGTACAAAATATGGATTCTTGCACAAGTGACTAAAGGCTGTGTGAGCAAAATTACAAGTTTTTAGGTCTCCACATGTGCAGAGTCTGCTAGAATTGACTTTTAATTCACAACTTTTGTGTTACATTTCCTTCTTATCAAACTCTCATTTATCTGCTTCATTTTTGGGCTTTTTTTTTGTAAATGTTTAATATTTTCACTTTTTTTCATAAGGTCGTTGCCATAACATTCTCTCTAATACACATTCTCTTTGACTTCAGTGCTTCGTTTTGGAAACATCTCATATCCGGAATTTCTGCATAAAATATGAATGCCAAAGATAAATTACAGGATATTCACAAAATTAAGCCTTTCAACTATTCCCACTACGTTTATAATATATTTATATGTTTTTGTTGGAAATGAAAAATAAATGAATGAATGAATGAATGAATGAATGAATGAATGCCAAAGATAAATTACAGGATATTCACAAAATTAAGCCTTTCAACTATTCCCACTACGTTTGTAATATATTTATATGTTTTTGTTGGAAATGAAAAATAAATGAATGAATGAATGAATGAATGAATGAATGTTTAATGTTTGCACTAGCAAGATACAGGTATACCTGGTGTAAATGCATGGCGACATCCAGCAGGATCAAAAGCAGAACATTCTCTTTTTCTCTCCCCTCTTTCTTCCCTCTCATTTTATTGGCTTTTTCTCTCACTGAATGCTTAGTTTCTTTCTTTCTTCCTCCTACCCCCACCCCACCCTCCCTCTCTCCTGTGTTGCACACATCATATCCCGTGCCATACGACACTGATGCCAGCAAATCTGAAAGCGAGAAAGCTGTAGAGTGCACACCAACCTCCACATGAAGGCCCAAACACAAAACCGTCATGGATGCCCTTTCTTTCTTCTCCCTCCTTTCTCCCGCTCTCGCCCATTCTCTTCAACTCAGCCCTCCGGAGAATCAGTGGCACAAACATACATCGGTAGAAAGTATGTATCTCGTAGCAATGTAGCAAGTTGCATGTAACACAGACCAGTCCTCAGAAGAGGGACCATATAAACCTACTCTCTGAAGCATTACATCAGTCGTCCAAGGCAGTATGGCCTTGGGACAATATTTTTGAAGATAGCAAAGTGCCAAGCTTCTTTCTCCGGATGGACAGCATTTTTCCCACCTCTATTTACTCTCATCTATGGGTGCATTGATAGCTACATTTTCTGGCTAAAACACATGGTTTTGGCACCATGTTTCCTGCCTTACATTTGCTTAAAAATGCAGCCACATCTTTTGACTCTATCACAATCTGCTTTTACTGAGAAAATGGAAATTTGGGATTTTCGCTGTGATCTTAAAAACATTTCCTTTCTTGAGCCACTTTAAGCAATTCTAAAGAGCAGGGAAAAACGCATGAGAAAATACATAAATAGAGAGAGAAAATACATAACATAGACTGCACTATTCACATTATAGTTCAAACACTTTTGTTCATACAGTCTGAAGATGAAGAAACCCTCGACAGCAAACCATCTAATGATGCTCCCAACTCCCTCAGACAATAACAATGATTATACAACGGGGTGTATTGATCCCTGCCATCTGATTGGATGAATACAGGTCACATGACATTCAGAAGAATCAGCTATCCCACGCTTACTCTCAATGGCAGTGCGATAGTGTATCATAAAGCATTGGTGCATATGCACACCTGTTTGTGCTGCCAGCAAGACCTAGAGCCAGATCTATATCTAGGCCTAATAATTATTGTTAGTTCTCCTCCTAGATAGGCTTAATGTTAGTTCTATTTTGGTCTAGACCAGGCCTAAATTGTGTGTTATATAAAACAAATATTCACTGTTTCATCATTCATGCAACAATTCAAATATTAGTTATTACATTCGGTGCAAGTTTAACCATTCTATTCATCTCCGCTTCACATCGTTGAATAGAACAGTTAAACTTGCACGCTCATGTAATATTCAGAATCATCACACTCAAACCTTGAATATTTGTATACTATACTTGTAACAGAGAGGTTATCACACAGAAATTGCGAATAATCATGGATGTGGGCATGGATTTATCTATCACGCAAGTATATATATTCTAGTAACTTGCACACGAGCACACACAAACAGTCAAATATTCATGATGACCGCTGTATGAGTAACAACAAAACTCAAGTTTAACGTGCCAGCAAAGTTTCTCAGGACTTACCACGATGGGCTACTAGTACAATGGTAGAGGACTCTAGTGCAATCACTGTACGACATACCAGCATTCGAGAGGTCATAACTCCTTGGTCAATTATCAAATTACACTAGCATCTTCACCAATCTGTTACTTCTACATTCACTGCTCCTTATGCACCAGCACAGCTCACTCACTCATTCTCATGGATGCATTCTCCGAAGAGTTGTGGAATGCCACTCCCGTTATCCTCTGCCGTTTGGAGATCCTGGGAAAAAAAAAAGAAACTACAGACTCCGGAGGGCCCCTTTCATCCTCATCGTAGTAGCAGCACGTGTCGAGGAGCGTACCGAGTTGATGAAACCAACAGTGATTTGGCAGCGTGCCAAGTTGACAACGTGGTCCTTTTAACTCTTCTAGCTAACACATACTGAATACAGCTGCCCCCTCCCCCTCTCCCACCCCCCCCCCCCCCCCCCCCCTGTAAAAGAATCTGTTGTCAAATAAACTTGTGCTGTGCATGTATACATAGAGCTTGGGCAGGGAGTCTGACGGTCAGGGACAAGCACAAGCAAGGTGCATAGTCCTCCTAAACCTGCAGCTTGGTAATGTAAAACAGCTCTTTGAGATAACTCCACATTATAACATGGATGGGAATGAGGGAGAGAAGTGGCTTCTTCGATGTGTGCCATACCATTACCATGCACACACCAGCGTAGTTCAACCAAAGTACCAAAGCAAAATAAAACAAAATAAAACAACGAGCAGTTAATGCAAATACCTTTAGTCCATGTGCAGCAAATCCAAATACTGTTGTCGACTTCGTTAATTCTTACAATTCAATCTGGTCACAGAAACTAACATTGAACAGATACTGCAAAATCTCTGCACACCAACTAGTATGTTAATGAGAGTTTATGATATCCCTTGCATGAAAGTAACCCTCTTTAATCAAAGCAAGGTATTCAGGGATAGTATCATGAAAGCTGCAACAAACCTCCATGTCAAGACACTTGTGAACATGACATCCCAAGAGAACTATGAAATTGCTATCTTGGTGGCACGACCATGACATTACTGACAGAGAAATCCTCATGCGCTTTTCACACATGAACAGAGAACATGCAATTTTTTTGTTTTTCCTTGAAAGTGCACAAAGGGGCCAACTGTCCTGGAAGATATGTAAATATATTACATGCTTGATATGTCAAGAATATAGTCGAAAGGAATATACAGTATGTCTTCGAAGGCAATGTTCAATGAGTCATACTGCTCCCTGATTCAGTAAGTTTTATTGCCTACTGAGATGCAAGGAACCAACACACTAGTGCATGTATCTCCTTGTCAGCTTTACAAGGACCCCTCTCCCCCCTCGATTTCCCTATGTACAAGTTCAAAACAGCTCTAACATAAGAAAAAACACTGCACAAGCACTTTCCCACCGTGTCTAAACCACCTAAAACTATGATTGGTGTGTCGGAGCAGTGCCATTCTCTATCAAACCATTAACAGTAACTCCCATTAGGCGTTACCGGCGCATAATGTTTGCCCCTTGCCTCTACTAGTTTCTCTGCGATGGCATTTCTCTACCCGACTGCTCAACAATTTGTGTATTCCCCACCCTCCAACAACCAACACCACCCTAACCCCAAATTACCAGCAAGAAAAAAAAAGGGCAAAGAAGATGACGACAAGCGTAGTCCTTTTTGTCGCCTGAAATCAATTTGCATAGTTTGCTGTATCCTTCTAACCCCCGCCATGGACGGCTGACCACGCGATAGGGTCTAGTGGTTCCAACACAGAATTTGGAGGCACAGATTACACAAGCCTCAGATTAGCTGGCGACAGCCTCTCCAGAGGAGCCAGACATTCTATTGAGGCGGGCGCTGTGACGGGGTGGAAACGATGATGTTCGTTCGTCCCTTTTTGAGCTCACCTCTAATCGAGTAATCCAAGATTTGTTTCATCAGGTGCCACTTCCTTTCATGCCCGGACTCAGCCCGATTTATAACACTTAGGCGACATGGAATGCGTTGTCATGATGAGCGCCGGGTGAAAGAGCCTTTGTCGTTCCACGCCACAATCGCTGAGCACCAAATCCCCGGCAACTGTCTGCACGACATGGATCATTAGCCCCCCTAGGTTACAGGAAGCTGAATGTATGCAACACGTATGAAGATTTGCAATGCAAGAAAACAAAATACAACTTGAAAAATTCTTTTGTTTTTTTTTTTCCAGACTAAACACAAAAGGAAAGTAAACACACACATCCTCCTGTTGTGTGGGGATAAGTAACTTGAGTATAGAGAGTTACAAAAGAAAAACTTCTCCTATTCGTTTGAATATGTGCATCTGGGCAAGGGCATTTCATTTATAACAGGCTAGTTCCCGTGTACTGTTTGCCCAGTAGTCAGTTTTAGTCACCCTGGGCATGGAGCTACAAACGAAGCTCCATGCCCTGGGCAAGTGGATATTTGGGCTTATAGGACCCTGATTAACCCCTTGAAAACTAGTCCGAGTATCCTTGGCAGATGTCTATGGGAAATGCATGTTACAACAAATCACCTCATCCTCAATGGGTTAATGACACAACCTGGCAAAGGAAAATCAAGATTTGGAAAAGAGCTCTACTTCCCAAGTCCAGGCATTACTTACTTCTCTCACATGGCTTAATGTGGTGAATAATAGCACAAATCATGGAGTCACAGCATAGGCAGTAGAGAATATGATAGCTCTCATATTTGATTCCTCCAAGACAGCTCTCAATTCTCCAGAGACATTAAACAAAGAGGAACAAAACATATTTTTTTTAAACTGCTGCAAGTCCTCGACAGGTGTATGATGTGTCTTCTTATTCTGTCATACTTCATCGCTTTTGACTGACGATGCAATGGGTGCACTCGAATGATCCTGATCAATATGAAAACCCCCCACATACACTCATTAATTCTTTTATTAGTCAAGAGTCAGCTGGTAACAACACAAACCAGATATATTTTCATCATTTGTATAAGAGCACTGTATAGGACAGGCCTTGCATAAACGCCAGATTTCAGGACTCCATACAGACAATATTAAACAATGGGCATGACTTTCTCAAATTTTGTCTAATATGCATGTACAAATGTAGAGCTGCTGGTGTCAGTTATATCACTATCCTTTGCAGAAGAATCAAATTAACTCAGTCTTTGTTTTTGCCAGTATAAGAACACGGCATCTTGGCATGTTTGTACTCCACTGTCATCCTGAGCCTCCATGGTTTCATGATATATTATATGACAAATTTCTAGCAGTAAACTAAGATGAAGTCTGAAATGTTACAAGGTAAAAAGACATGCCTCTATCTCACAGAGAAAAGATGAAATATCACTAAATAGCTCTCCACTGTAAAGACTAAACTGAACGTGCAACGTCTGTAAAGAAACACTCTCCCAAGTACAAAGACCAAAAAAGCAAAACAAAGATTTTTTTTCTTTTTTACAGAAAAACACATACAAAAAAACATACAAAAACCTCATATATCACAGCATAAATAAGCAGATGCCATAAAAGCACATTGGTATCCCTCCCACTTTTCACTTTAGTTTGGAATAAAACAAATAAAAAATTATGTCTACTTCCCATAGTTCAACCAAAGATGTCGCATACCAAATTTGTGAAGCTAGGATATCAACCACAATAGGGCAAGACCATTGTCCTAGCCAAGGCAAACAACACATGATTCCATAAATGATTCAAAGTCATATAACTACTTCTTTAAAAAAACCACACACACAACAACAACAACTTATAATTCATGATGCAATGCTAAACACATCAATATTTGTGTGTTAGGAATATTCATGTCACTGTCTACTCTTTTCAAACCACTCAGGGAATGAAAAATATGGGTTTCTCTGAAATAAGACATATTTTCATTTCATCACCATATAAACTTTGCAAAGGCTTTACTACTTTAAAAAAAAAAAAAAAGGGCTGTATGCTGCTGTCCCGTTTCCCCTTTGGAGGACTTACCTTCTTCAACAGAGTCCTGGAAAGGAGTGGGTAGTTTGGCTCCAAAATGTGCCCAGAGAATCGATACAGGCACGTCTTACCCCTCACTGACCTACGATCTGCCCGCTCGCCAGAATGGGGAACAGGAGACTGGGGATGTTGCTTGCTTGGAGCAGTCCTATCTATACCGTCCTTGACTCTTGGGATTCTCTCTCCCCCTCTTTCTCTCTCTACCTCGCTCGGCAGCAAGTTCCAACATCCATGGCGACTTGACAGAGTTCAGTTTATCCCTCCTTCTTCGATTCTTACCCCCTCCTCTTCTTCTATCTCTTCGGATGCTGCGCCAGTACCATCACAGCTACATGTACACCAAGGCGCACGGACAGGGACAGGGACGCTTAAAAGTCAAGACTCTCTCCCAGTCACTCAGGGTCGGCTGGAGGTAGCAAGAAGCAGGAGATGGAAGGGGGGAGGGGCAGGGTCCACCAGTCAACTACTCAGAGTTACCACCGGTGAGAGTAATGATGGTGATGATGACAATGATGATGATTATGATGATGATGATGATGATGATTCCAGCAGCTCTCTTCCAAAAGAAGATGATACCTAGATGTAGCAACAAAAAACATATCAATCAATCAATCACTTAACGCTTTTAATGGTTTGTTGTAACTTTATCATTCATTATGCTTCCTTGATGTTTCAGGAACTAATGACCATCAATATGCCAATTGAATAAAATGTGATCTTTAAAAAAAAGAAAGGTTTAAAAAAAATCAAGACACACATTGCACCTGCATACAGTCTGTATAGCTGGGTTTTGTGTTTACTTCACTCACATTTTTCATACATTACATCAGCATTGCAGTCATTTTGAAGAGGAAGAAATTTCCCTTTCACATTAACCCTTCCTGTGCCAGGGACTTTCGGCAGTGCATATAATGCTATGGTGTTTTCTGTGCCAATCCGCACTCAAAGCACATTCATTCTAGTCTACTAGGTGATCCTCTTATTCATGTCATCTTCTGTGTATTCCCTTCGTTCTTTGATTGAGATAGGCCTATTCTCTTTCAACCTGTACTGGAAGTTCCTGGGTGGAGAAGTCATCCTAACTCTTCTGTTTTAAACCCTTCGTGTGCTTCTGAGTGCTGATTGGCACAGACAACTCCATAGTGTTGGACACGTGTCCAGATACCTGGCACAGAAAGGGTTCAACTCAAGAAGCAGCAGCATTGGGGGGGGGGGGGGGGGGGGTCATGTAATGAGAAGACTGGCAAAACTCTGTTATATTCAGGAGTCCCCGTAAGGAATCAAGTACAGCTTAAATGCAGCACGCATGCAGTTGAAGAATTTCAACTGGAGTTGACTGTTACTGTTGAGCCTGGGCTTCGATGCACATATTCGCTGACAGGCAATTCTATTCTAGCAGGTCTGCACTAAACATCTTTTTTTTTATATTTACATACTGACCCTGGTTGTTAGTGAATGAAGATTGGTTCAATCACGTCAACTCCACGTTACTGCATCTTTAACCATCTCTTTACAAGATCTACCTGTACGGTGGTAAGTATAGGGATGGTACAGGAACTAATTGACAGAACACTCTTGCACTCATCCTTCTACACAATGACACACTATACCACAGAGAGGTGAGAGTGAAAGAAAAATCATCTCTGCCCACTCCCAGTACATACACAGCAACATAAACACCACAGTTATATGCAAATTTCTGAAAGACCACAAGACTTGCTGCCTTAAGTATATGGTACAAGGAACAGTGTAAAGAAAAGAAGTTTCAAATGTACTTTTATATTTACCTTCACATGTATGCCCCCTATGGATGTTCTTTTATGAGTGGGTATAATAACAATCTTCCCCCTGCATTCCACTATTTTGTACAAAGAGCATAGTGATACAACATAAGGGAGGAGAAAGTGGGTGCAGATCACACTAGTTTGTCTGTGTATGTGTTTAGGTGTGTGTGTATGTGTTTAGGTGTGCGTGTGTGTATGTGTGTGCAGTTTGTAGTAGGGCACCTGCGTACACAAAGAAATCCCAAACTCTCATTGGTTGATTGAGCAACTAGCTTCAATCAAAGTCACAAGACTAGTCTATTTACAGTACAGGGTTCTACAGCATCCCATTTGCTTGAGGGACAGAAAAGAAGGCTCTGCAAACTTTGGTTCCAGGCTAGTCTTGTTCATCAGACCCCTATTCATACAGAGCTTGAAAATGTTCTTCTAATGTTCAATCATATTTAATTGCATTTTGCAGAACTTTTCTATTATAGCACATACATAAAAACATGTAATTGTCAAATAGATATCTATTCCACGTACAAGTCATCCACCAAATCATTCACGACATTCTGCCTAAGTCACATAAAAATCATAGATCTGTACCCCTTTTCATAAAACTGGTAATTTTACACTGAATGGTAACTCTGCAATCAAAAGTAATAGATAGTGTCAATAGTACGAAAACTTTTCCTGTGTTACTATTTTTACTATTTCCCACTTTGGAGGCAGCACGCTTTTCTATCATCTCTGCTACCAAAGGCAATATTTTTGTGGGTTGTCAATTTTGTGAATATTTGTTTGCTCGAAAAATTCGCAAAAAAAAAAGAGCAAATATAGGGACATCTTCATCACACAGTTGGAGAAAATCTGATCATCTATGGTTGAGTTACTGGGTGATTAAGCTTTTTTTATGTTCTTTATGACCCCTGTGACCTTTGAACTTTGACCCTGATGACCCTAAATTCAATTGTTACTTTCTAACTTCATGGTGAACAAACCCTGCAAGTTTGGTAAAAATTTGATCTTCAGTACTTGATTTATTGGGAGATTAAGCTTATTCTATGTTCTTTAAAACCCTGAGACCTTTGACTTCATGACTCCCAAATATGATGGTTTCTTTCTAACTTCACTATTAACACGCCCTGCAAATTTTGTGAAAATTTGCTCATCCATTCTCCAGTTATCTTGTACATAATCAGACAGATGATTGATTTCCTCTTGCTTTTTTTCTTTTTATTTTATTCCTTTTTACAGTCAGAGGTTTACATGATAAAGAGAGAGTCATTATACCCATTTATGATAAATATGGCCATAAGAACAATTGTGATTGTTTCAGGCCATCAAAATTCAATATAATCACATCATGAATCATTCACACACACAAAAAGAAACCCAACTGTATTCTTGTTTCAGTAATCATGGTAGGCAAGTAATCACATGGCTTCAAAGCTATCCCTTCAAGTGCTATAGTCTCTAGAGAGGCATTCCAGATAAGTGAAAGTAAAATCTCAATACTATACATGCCTTATAATTCACATATTTTTGAAAAGTTTGTGGGCTTGCTGATAACTGCAAACTCAAGAACATGCCATTTATTTCAACTTGTCACATCAATGCAAGACAAGACCTTTCGCGTGCATTTCAATTTCATGAATCTTGGCCCGTAAAATGCACATGAAAATTTCCAGTTTTACAGCATCAGGGGACATGGATTTGTGGAACACGGCTAAAACCTCCTCTCACAGTCAGAGATCTTTCCAGCAACTTTGACAAGAAGCATTTCTGCCATTGTTTACACAGTTTTTCCAAAACAAACACACAGAGTGAGGACAATGAAAGGATGCTACACAAGTCCTGTTTGTAACAATATTCTTCAGCTAGAGCACCACTATCCTTCCATTTCCTATCTTTAAAGAAGAAAAAACAAAAAGAACTCCGGAAAATGTTACTTTTTTTCTGCCAACACTTGCATGCTAAGTGCTTTAGGATGTTCTTGCAATTTACAGAATGAATTGAAATCAGTCCAAAAATGTTCTCCTTGTTCACTTGAGCTGGTCTCACTTTATTCATTCTTTTCTCTCTCTCTCTCACCCTTCTTCTCTGGACCCCCCTCCTCCTCCTTCTCCTCCTCCTCCTCCTTCTCCTCCTCCTTCTTCTCCTCCTCCTCCCATCCTAGTTACCCTCCTCATTTCACTTTGTTCAGGGGAAAAGGGGTGGAATAATAGAGGTGAAAAGTGGACAACATTGTTCTAGGCAAGAGGGGATTAGGGGGCTCTGTAGACCAAACAGCTACTGTGGGGTAGAAAAGTGCAGACAAAGGTGAGAGGGCTCCACCACATTGATATTCTTGAAAGGGAAAACAGTTCTAAAAGGTCAGTGAAAAAACTTCGGAAAAATCTACAGGTGCTGCAGATGAGGAGGAAATAGTGGCATTCACACTGATGCGAATTAGCAGGATCCGAATTTGGAGATTTGTATCCCAATCCATGTATTCAATTTTTTTCCCAGTGTGGACATAAAATCTCACTAAATAGGCCTTGCGCAATCTTCATTGCAATCCAAATCCCAAGTATTCTTGTGATTATTTCGGAATCATCACAACTATTTCAGAACTAGCATTATTGTCTGTACAGTGGTGAGTGTCTGAATGCTGGAGTAAACAATCTCGATATCTTTTTAATCCCATCATTCAAAACTCGCATCACAACAGTGCAAGACTACACGGGCAAGGGTCATCATTTTGGTAGATTTCAGGTATGCACAATTTAGTAGACAATTGATTGTCATCGGCAATTGCCACGATATTTCTGCCCATTTGTGTACAGGGATGCAAAAAAAATATAGGTACAATGTGTATTTTCATTGCGATCGATATCCTCTAATTTTGTCTTTGTGAATGACAGTAATGACAGCTGCAAATACCCCACCCCCTTTAAAAACGTTTTAAAAGTGACAAATTAGTTAGTGAAAGAAATTGTGTGGACTTTCCAACTGCGTATGACTACCTTCAATTACTCAGTGCTGTTAAAAAAAGAAAATCAATAGATTTGAACCAATCAATATCCCATCATCAGAACTTAAAGATATTTCAAATCACTATAGACATAGAAGAACTCTAAGTGTTCTAATTAGAGGGGGTGGAGACTCCCCTTCACAAATAACAAAACCATTAAAAACCTGAAGGAAAATGCTAAAACCCAGTCACTTACAACATATAATATATATAAGTGGGTAAGTAGATGGGCTATGCTCATCCCCAGTACAACAAAAGGGAGATCCCAAATCCCATCAAAACTCAATTACTGGCCAGGCTGCTTAGCCACTGTCTGTCAACACAGGTACTGGGATCAAACTCCGTGGGCATGCCAACTGGTGAAGATATGGCTAAACTGCATGAGGAGGAAGCCACGACAGTGAGTGGTTGCCATGGAGACACGAGAGAGAATATTTGCAGAGTAATAAAGGGCTCAGGTGTCCAGCCTTGGGTTTACCTTCCGCACACACTAGTTACATTCACACAGACACTAATCATCATGGTAACGAATCGTTGATGATACAAGCTTACCCCTTAACCCGTCGAGGACGGTTTGATTTTGCTACAACACGCATTTCCATAGACACCTTCTGGAGTTACTGTAAAACGAGGAATGTTCGCATGCATTTTAAAGTTTGTCTACACTATATGCATTGAATGCCAGTGGCACTTCACGAAAATTTCATGCTGCGAAAAAGGCTGCCGGCTCCAACTCGCGAAAATTTCATGCCGCGAATATATCATGTTTTGCAGTATACTCAGGACTCATCCTCAACGGGTTAAACTACAATTGTATGGCTGCATTTATCAACTTTCTCATGTTTGAAAGCGTTTCAATATCCACTATTACAATGCATTTGCAAACACCTTTCCGATCACCTTTCTCGAGCTGTTGCATTCATCAACTCTGCCGTGAGTTGATTGGGAGGACATGTCGGTGCGCAGCTCCAATTACGTGATACTAGTGAACTGGTGAACCATCAAACACAAAGAAAGCAGAGATTTTTGGAGGAATAAATTCCAAAGATGTTCTTATCATTTCTTAGGTAAATCTAGATAATGGCATGCATTGCCAGAACCTTTGTTTTCTCATGGGCCTGAACTAAGACAGAAAAAAAAATTAGCATATAAAAAAATGGAATTCTGTCAATGCAGTGAAGAAAGAAACAGCTGTGTTTAAAAAAAAAAAAAAGTGACCACATGAAACGATCTTAAGAAAATTATGACTAAGGAGTGCATGACTCAAAATTGTCTGAATGCATTTGATTGGCATATAAACAGAATAAGTATCTATGATGAAAGCTGATGTAATCATTGCCAACTGCTCTGTGGGTTGGACTGATTGTAATTGCATACTGTCTCAAAGGATGGCAGAATACTACTCAGCCAGGGCTACTATGATTTTACCTGTATTACCATCACAGCAACCACACATCATCCAACCTTTATATTTGTCATACTGTAACATCTTAATCTTTGGCAGGTGCCATGGACTCAAAGGATGATGATATAACAAACACCACACTTGTGATGCTCTTACGTCAACCAGCTACAATGTAGATGTATTATCAACTTGAAGGTTGCATAAAGCATCTCATATTGGACATAGGCTTGACCCAGATTTGTTAGATTGTACTCGTAATACCTAAACACTCCTACGACTAGCATAACCTGGAAATTATGGAATAAGGTGAGACAGTGAGATCATTGCCGTACTTGTGGCCTTATGAAACTCCAGAGTAATAACGATACTGCAAAGGTAACAAAGCAGAGACTAATACTGTGGCCTAATTCAAACAGCAAAATGCAAACAGTCCATCATCGCTGTAACTCTTACCTGGAATCTCTGACGGTCAGTTTTTTTTTAATGGCTCGATTTTTAATCAGTGCATAAAGCGCTAGGCGTGGGTAAAGACCAGACCAAACAGAGAGGTTCTGACGAGTGTCATCTGCCTATCAGGCTTAATATGTTTGGTCAGCTCTTTGGATTGCCTCCAATAGGCGGGAGGGTTAACAAGCCATGGGGGGTTGTGTCCACAGTGGACCATCCTGGATAGATAATGGGGTAAAGGGACCTCTACTTCGTGCCCATCACTCCCCCTTCTACGATCATGTAACTCACACATTAGTCAAACAGGTTGCATTCTTGCAATGATTTCTAACATTTCCACATACTTGTGGGTTGTAAGTCAGTGTTTGTTCATATTTGTGGTTGTAAGTCAGTGTTTGCTCATACTTGGCACGAACAGAAGTTATGGGGCAATTGTGCTTTAAGGGAAACATTTTATAAAAGATATTTAGGACACCAAGCTTAGAGCAGACTTGGGTTGTGTGAGGGGTCAAGCGATTAGGGCTTACTTACTTTCATATAAACCACTGTAGGTAGTCGCTGTACAATGAAGTTGCAAGAATTGACAATGGATATGTTCTATGAAGCAAATCTATAGTATCTCTATGTGCACGCTGGCAGAATTCGCATGAAGAAAATAAAAAACAATGCAGTCATTCATGATGTTAAGAATACTGATACAAGCAGTTTCTGTGTACGTTTGTTTGTATATATATTCAGCACTAAGAAACATATGATTTAAAGAGATTTTGCACATCATACAGAATGCCAGGTTAATCTGGTAATGCCCTACATAATCGTGAGAAAATCATCAACTGATTGAGAAATCTGCATTATCGTTGCTACTTTGACTATATACCAAGTTATGTCGTTGAAAGAATTCACTTTAAATCAACTTTTGTGAATCTACACCTAACATGCAATGCTTCTACATAGATTCCTCAAATTTCTATATCAATGCTCTTATTTGCTGTATTTGAAAATTCACATATTCAATTTCTTGTTATCTTTATGGTTTACTTGTAAATTGTGGAATATGGAACAATAAAAGACAAAATAAATATTTAAAAAATCTGGAGACTGGAAGATAGCCATGACATCACGCTATTAAGCTTCCTGCTTACCGGTTTTCGCTATCAATTCCCAATAGACTACTACCTTGTGCTTGGGTAAATAAATAATGAAAACCTGACACACCTTCTACATCCAAAAAGAGTTTTTTTTTTTTTCTTGTTGTTGTTGCTGTTTATGTCTTCATCCCATGACATTCTTGTCATGCTAGAAGTTCACATGCATACTTTATGCTGTAGAGCAATTCCCACAATACAAAAGATATGAAAACTTCGTTGATTTTTATTCACTTCATGAAGGAATGCTTTCCTGGAAACATTAAAATACCTCCAAGGAAATTGCCCCATTACAAATCCACAAGCTGAATTTTAGCTGTTTCGTATAAAATGAGGCATTAAGAACTGACCTTCCCATGTATCTCTCCGACAATATTTTTCTAAATGATGGTACACGGTATGGAGTGCGCACAAAAGACAGGAATTTTAGCCGAAGGGTAATGAGAAACTTAGTCACAGACTGTCACCAGTTTATCACTTTCTTCTGCTTTTCAGGTTGGTGGACATAAATTTACATCCACTGGATGAATATATCGCAAGTATTATACTCTTGCCCGAAGGAACTCCTTTGTTCATAACTCCCCCCCCCCCCCTCGCTGGGAGAAAAATGTCCCAGTGTCAAATTACCGTTCCAACATTCCTTCTATTCAAATAAAAGTCTCACATTTCAATTTATATTCATTAGAGTGTTCACGTCAAATTCCAACCTAACGCTGCAGGACAGGTTATACCCCCACAAAGGCTTGGTTTTCCAGCGCTGCTCATAACTTCACATGGTCAAACAAAGCAATCGAGGAGGGTAAAAAAAGGGGGGATGGGGAGGCACGCAGTGCAAAAACATTTGAAACATGGCAGCTTCAGACTTCAAAATTTGTTTGTAATCAAGTTGCAGTCAAGTTGTAATCAAGTTTCTGAAACATTGCTCCATGGCCATCAATCCAACATGCAGCTTTTGATATGCCTACATTCAAGAAACAGGCATTTAAAAGCAAACACCATGATGAAAGTGATTGCAAGTTCAAGTTATGCCCTTTGTCAATTGAGTTTCAGAGGTCTAACAGTTCTGACTGCGAATACACATCTAGTGGTACTAGCATCGTGCAAAATGACTGGAAATTACCTCCAGATTACAATTTCCAAACCAGGAACAGATGTACATGAAGTAGCACAGTGTTATAAAGAATAGTAGAAGAATAGTAAAGTACTTAATTTCAGTATTATCATAATTATCATAAATCATAAGTATTGTTATAAATTGTAGTAGTACTAGTAGCAGTAGTACTGTAAAAGTGGTTTCTTTCGCGGTGGTTTTATTTTTGCGCTTTTCGCGCTTTGAGGTCGAACCGCGAATTTAACATCACGCGAAAATGTTTTGAACTCGCCGCTTGTTACAACGCTATTGCGCACATGCACACACGGAGATTCCGCGCATTGAGTGTATTGATGGTCAACACACACACAGCGATACCGCGCAATGTAGGTACAAGCATGTTATAAAGTACTCGAGAGACGGGATTTCAGGTAAGCCTGCCTTTAATTCTAATTTCTATTTAATTTATAAAAGAATAATTGAATTATAGTTTGGGTTTTCATGTGCAAAATAAAACAGTTTTTGCCAACTGTGAATTCACAGATTTTGCCGACCGCGAATTTATGGAAACCGCGAAAGTATCTGTACGCGAAAGAAACCACTTTTACAGTAGTAGTAGTCAGTAGTAGTAATAGTGGTAGTAGTAACGGTAATAGTAATAAAAGTACTAGTAATAGTAGTAGTAGTGGTAGTAGAAGCAGCAGTAGTTGTGCAAGAATACTACTAGTGGTAGAAGTAGTAGTAGGAATAGTAATGGTAGTATAGTAGCACAGCAAAAATCATAGTACTATACATTAACAATGGCACCAGTCATAGCATAGAAGCAATCTATGTTGGATAGCCCTCCTATCCCTTCCCCTCTCACCCACCCAATCACAAAACTAGGGTTTCTTTTTCTTTCTTTTTCGTCTTGTTTCTTCTTCTTCTTTTTCTTCTTCTTCTTATCATTGTCATTATTCTTCTTATTATTATTATTTTCTTTATCATAATAACAATAATCATCATCATCATCATCATCATCGTTATTATCATTTTTATTGTTATTATTATCTAGATATGTATTAATGATTTGTTGGGCAGTTACTCACCAAAGAGCATAAACTGCATTTGATACTTTAAGAGCAACAAGAATACTGATCTCAGAAACTTGTGCATTTCATTAATTCTCCTCAGCATTCTCCTCATCCACCTCTTTCCATATTTCCCCATTGGTGACACCAGACTGTGGTCTAAGCCATTTTTTTAGGTTGATGAAGTAGTATACATCCATTACTCTGGCTTTTTCCCATTGTGTTTTTTGCTGCCTTTTCTGAAAATTCTGTCTGGCTCTTCTGAAGGAAGGTTAGGGGTATTGATGATATATCAGTTAAAATGGGGGGGGGGGGGGGGACAAGGGACAGAAAAGTGGGCAAAATCAAGAGATGAGGGTATAGTATCTATGGTTGATTGTCCACTTATTATGGCGAATGGTTTGACCCTGAGGGGGGGGCAGTATCCTATTAGTCATCAATGTCTTCAAATATGAAATAAGGATCAGTGGTGGAATGGACATCTACCTCTAGAGCCACTTGTGATAATTCCAACCCAAAATAGCATTCCCCCTTTGCTATCAACTAAGAATAGAGAAATATATTTATTTCACATAGAAGCCACAAAAGGGAGGAAGAATACATCTCAGGAGAATTAATCATCAGTCAAGAGGACAATACAAGGGTTATTACTCATCTTGATTGACATCGATGGGACAGAAGACAGAAAGAGCATTAATTTCAAGATATTTTTGTCATCCACGATGAAGAAATTCTTAAACAGTCAGCATCTCCTTTCTGTTGTACTTTGAGCTCAGTTAAGGGTATTTTCTGTCCATTCAATGAGAATAAGATATTTCTTTCTCAATCTTATTCAACATCCTGCCAGTGAGATTATGGTAAAAGCATTACCTTTCAATGTCATATAGCTACATTTCTTTCTACATATCTTTTTTTCTGCATTCTTTTCCAAGTTGCTTCTTCCAAATAAGATCAAGCACTTCCATCTTAAACCTTATGAATAATCAAGCATCACATACTGCCCTGCAAATGTCCCAGATGAGTACAACTTGCTTGCAACAAGCCTTCGACTCCTTTTGCAGCTGACACTTGCCATACATTGGCAACAAAGACAAGCAGTATTATTCCAAGACAAATTTCTTTCCTCTGGCATTTCTTTCCCCTTTTGCGGAGATTATTTTTTTAAAAAAAGAAAAAAAGAAGAAAGCTTATAACTTCATCCCCACAAGTTCCGTGTATGGAGGGGGCATTGTTGGCAATCTGGAATAGTGCACTGCTATGACAACACATAAAAGGAAAATTGCCTTGATGTAGAACAATGATCATTCTATATCTTTTGAGTGTCTGACAGTCATTGTGACGACATGCAGTCCCCGACTGGACGCAAACTTCAAAACCGCTACAGAATTCATGAATAATCGCTCCCGCCACAAGACCAAACAACTTAGCTAAATATCCCCCCTGGAATTAATTCCCCCAAATTTCTTTCAGGCCCTTGATTTCATCTCATCACCCCAGGTATAAATATGCAGTGACATTCTTGCGGCCACGTCTTTCAGGCCCAGATCAAATTTAGCGGAAACGTCCATCAATCAAACAATGGGCATGGGGTCGAAGCCTTCCAAGTTCAGACGTCAGAGGCAAGCCTCATCACCTTGTGGTCCAGATACTTGTGTGTATGTGTGTGTGTGTGTGTGTGTCTGTCTGTCTTTCTGTGTGCATTTGTGTGCAGATTCTTCTATCTGTCAATATATCTCTTCCCTGCTCTCTTTTCCCTTTCCAATCTTTCCTTCTTCTTCTCCTCCTCCTCCTTCTTCTTCTTGAGCTTCTTCTTCTTCATCTTCTCCTCATCCTTCTCCTTTTTTTTTCCTTCTCCTCCTCTTCTCCACCTCATCCTTCTTCTTTTTCTTCATCTGTTTTATCTCCCCCCCCCCCCCCTTCTCTCTACCTCCCATACTCACCATCCTCTACTATGCCTATCCTCTCGGCTCAGGGCCCTCACAGTTGCTGTGTCAAAGCTGTTGATCATAGATGGTCTGTGTCCATAACTCTTCCTAAAAAAAAACCTCTGAAAACATATTCACTTTAAAATCTACTGTCAAGCTCTGAACAGATAAAGTTTTTGTCTACATGAACCTACTGTGTGATGTCCACATGATGGACTGAAGCTTTCTCAAAATTGTTGTCATTAATCATTCTGAATTGTGTTTGAATTTTCAGTTCTTGTAATTCTATAAGCGCTCTGAGCCTTGTAGGAAGAGCATACTAGACATTAATTGTATTGTATTGTATTGTATTGTATTGTATTGTATTGTATTGTATTGTATTGTATTGTATTGTATTGTATTGTATTGTATTGTACTGTATTGTATTGTATTGTATTGTATTGTATTGTACTGTATTGTATTGTATTACATTGCATTGTATTGTATTATAGGGCATTGTGTTGTATTGCATTGTATTGGTTCTATCTATATATCCGCCTATTTTTTCCTAATTCTCTCTCTCTCTCCTCATGATAATCTATTAATCTATCAATATGGCTATATCTCTTTTTCTCACACAGCATGTCACCTTTTATGTTCATACCTCCTCATATTTTTTCTTTTCTCTGAACCTTTCTGTTAATGGCATTTTCATCTCGCCACAGTTGCTGGTGTTTTTACCAGTACTAGTGCATGCATTATAAGGAGCGACATTTTCCTTGAGCTCTTAAGAAAAAGAAAAAAAAAGAAAAATGAACATAAAGAGGGAAAGGGAGATGAATAAAGACCTCTAAAAAAAGAAAAAGCTGTTGGTCACTAGATAAATTATTCTGACTAATCCATCACAACTTTTTCCTTGACTCGCCTTTGGCGCCATCTTTACAATGGACACATGTTTTTACATGTGAAAGCCATCTATTACAGTTGTGTCAAAAAATAATAATAATAACAACAAAACGAAGAAGTATCACTGCACATAGACTGGAGGTTGAGAATTCATTTCTGAAAATTCCTCTCCCATTGGAATATTTGAAGGACAATCCAGACCAATTAGGGTTGATTATCCCAGATTTGTCAAATGTTCAGCCACGTGCAAAATAATGGGCTCTGACGGCAGCTTCATGGACTTCATGGAAATAACATTTCGAACAAAATCTCCTCTGTTGAAAAGTAGTTTATTTGAAAGAATGCCTCATAAGAATGACTCACTCCCTTAATTTCCTGATCTGGGCCAAAATCAAAAAGGAAATTGATGAATGAGATTCACTAGAAACTTTCACAGAGAGTATTCTGTGGTACAATGTATGTGAAGGATTTGCAAGGACGTTGTTAACCTGTTGAGGACGGGCTGATCTTGCTACAACTTTTCCATAGACCCTTGCCTGAGTATACTCAGGACTCGTCTTCAGTGGGTTAATGCTTCCTAAGGCATATTTCGTCTGCCACCAAGAATGTGGCCCGAGGCTATGTGGTCAATCAGAATGGACTGTCAGGTCTTTCACATTGGGTTTGAGGTTCATGATCCATTTTCCCTTTTCAAAGCACTGTCTCAAAACCTAATTTAATATTGCACACCACAATATTTCTTTTTTGGGGGGGGGAGTTGGAGAAGGGGAGAGGGGCTCTACAGTGTCAATGACATCTTTCTTTCTCTCTCTCTCTCTCTCTCTCTCTCTCTAGCCCTTACAATACCATCACACTTACAATACAATCTGAAACAAACATGAATAATAATTAAAAACAAATGTGCAGTATGTAAGTAGGATGAATTGAAGAAGTCAATGACACAATCAATTCCAATTTAAGAGAAAAGTCGCAGGAGTATACCATCTTAAGCAGGTGCTTCATAATTGATGGCAGCCTAAAAAACGAAAGAAAGAAAGGAAGGAAAAAAAATCACACAGACCAAATAAATCAATTGATATAATCAATCACTAGCAAGGTCTTGCTTAACTTAAGGAAAATCCAAGCTATCTGTATCTTGCATGGTTGGCAATATCTTCTTGGAAGCCCAAATATTTTTGCTTAATTAACCCTCTCCCTACAAGATTTTCAAATTCCCACAGACTTCAAAGCAGGACCAACCATGTTCTTGAAGTCACTACAGACGTAACTAACCATTATAAAGTAAGTCCTACATGTATTTGGAATGACTACCATATCATAAGATAGTGCATAGTTCAAGGAATCGCAATCTCATGTTGAGTAATGTGTGACTGGTTAGTAAGCTCAATTATCTCGCGCTGCATTTATACTATCTTACATTTCAAGAAACATGGTTTCGAAACATGGTTTTGACACACAGCTTTGATTCGTGCTTAGACAGAAAAGCAGTCATGGAATAAGATTTTATCCCAAGCTTGATTCTGGCTTGCTAGCAATCCAATTGTGCCACTGCACATTTCTTTATGCACGACTTGCACCATTTTGCCAATTAGGTCAAACAGGGCGCGCGCATCTGTGACATAATTCAAACCATGTTTGAAAACGATGTCCCTGTAAATGCATCCTTAGTGTTCCACCAATAATGCCCGATGGTTTGTCTGAAGCAGACAACTCTTTGGTCTGGGCTCACAAGACTACACACTTATCCTCCTTCCAGTTGGCAGGAGGATGGGTGGTGAGGATCAGAGGACCACTGGTGGACGGAGGGGAGGATGTAGTCAGCGTGCCCCCAGCCTGCCTACCCACCATACCACAGGTCCACCCCACAAAGCCACAAATATTAATGCATCTATCAACATCTCACTTCTCATTGGCACACACACAGTTGATACATCCATGTGATCCTTGGTTACAACATGAGAGAGAGAGAGAGAGATCGACACAGGCACATTTGATTTATTAATTCAAGTGCCCTCGACACTCATTTTCGTGCATACTTTTCGATTCAAATATGATCATAACAAATGCTTTCATGCCTTTGTCTGCATTAAATAAATCAAAGTCTAAATCATCAATTCACCACTGACATACATCAACCCTCCTATTTAGTCCCTCTGTGAAAAAAAGAAACAGAAAAAGAAAGCAAAAAGTTATATGCAGATTCCAGGGTAATGAACCTCACCAACACTGTCTATTCTGGCCTACTCAAAGAGAATTTGGTCAGTTATTGAAACATGCTTTGATATATGACTTGAGTGAGTTTATAAAAGTGTCATCCCCATTTCTCCTGCACTGTTTTCTATTGGAAAAAGCAAAATATCAAAAGTTTCTACAAGTTAAAAAAAGAGAGCAAGATTATGAAATCTTAAGATTTAAATATTTCTGTCCCACCATCACCCTTTTATGCTCAGGACTTGGGCATAGTATAGTGCAAGTCCTGCTTTTTCTGCTACAACACATTTCAATGAAGGTGCTTGCCCCACAGAATGTCTCAAGGTTACCTAAAGTCTCACAAACTACTTGACCAATGTAAAATAGCTACAAAAAGAGATACTGAACCCATTCAGAATGAGTGCTCTAAAAATAGCAGCAGATGTTCATTCTATTCTATTTTATTCTACTTTTTTGCTGTGGGTGCCAAAGTTGCTCCTTGTTTCCGACTTTTCTGCAAACTATGAGCAGTTGAGGAACAAGTGGTGAGGAATGAAGAATCATCCATCTATATACTCCCTTCCAACTTGGCACCAATCTGTCATGCCCCTCCCACTTTTCAACAATACACAATGCATCTCCCAACCTTCCCATTGTTCTCACGTCAGTGCAAGATGGCCTCATCCGTCAAATGTTGGCCAGAAGTATTTAAAAAAAGGAAAAAAAAAGTTTTGAATATAGTCAAAGATCGAGGTGCTTTTCTCAGCTTTGCAGGCCTGACGTCCTGTTGATAATACGCTAGCTACCTTAATGGACTTTGCGTGCAAGCAGCAGTAATTGGTTTGAGTACTTAGCATACCTATGTGATGTCGGTGCACAAATGGGGCTAAATCCTGGCTAACCTCAAAGGAGGAACCATGTATGGATGATGGTATTACTAAAGTCCAGGAGGTAAGGGGGAGGGAGGGGAGGTGGAAGGGGAGGGGGAGAAAAAACATTGCCTGTGTTAGTGTGTGAACAATTTCCAATCCTCTTTCCCACTGCCATACAAATGCACTGAGTTCATACTCTTCACAATGATTCAGCAAAAGCCAGGGACAGACACCTGTGGAACCAAAGTATATCACATAATAGGTCTATTATGTTACAATCTGGGCACTATTTCATTAAAGTTGTCAGTCTCTCACAATTGAAGTAAAATCCTTGGTTTTTTGATTGGTTGAGAAGCTCTGGTCAACGAACAGGCCTGTCTCCATCAGACTAAAATTTCAAGATAACATAATATTTTGTGGTTAGGAAATTAGCCTGATGTCAAATGAACTGCTATTTGTGCAATTAAGTTGGAATTAGTGTGCTATTCCTTGTGAAAATTTTCCAAAATCTTGGTCTAGTTCATGAAAAAGTGTGCTAATTTGTAACTTAGCATGCTATTTGAGTTATGTCCCCATCAGCTCAAAAATTTCTCGACCCTTCATAATGGAGGAACCACTTTTGAACCGCGCACTGAGCTGAACGGAGCAATGATGCAAAATATGTATGCCTCAATTTTCGGATAATTTCCCAAGCGGGCTGTTGTAATAATGGGCTATTTTGTTCAAACAGCAAAATAGCCTGCTGATTTGAATTTCGGTCTGAGGAAGATACACCTACTGTTACTATGGTAATTGTCAGAGACTGAAAACTTGTCAGGTCTGACAACTTTCATGAAACGGTACCCTGGTGACTCCTTCCAAGATATCACGAAAGGATTTCTTGCTCAGGGCATATTTCAGATGTCTCATTTTCAAAGAGTTTTGTTAACCCGTTGAGGATGAGCTGATTTTGCCATAAAACACATTTCCCATAGACACCTGCTCCAGTGTACTCAGGACGAGTCTTCAGCGGGTTAAAACATATTATAAGGGAAGAAACCACATACACACAAACAAAGGAATCAAACAGAAACTCTTTTTTTTTTTCAAGCAACACATAACTTTTAACAATAAGAACTCAAACGCAAGGATTATCCTTCAACTTGATACAGCAAAGTTTGAAAAAATCTACCTCCTCCCCCCCCCCCTCAAAAAAACAAAAGAAAAGGGAATTAAGAGGAAAATGCCTGCATGAACATATACAGAGAAACAGACACGCACATAAACACACTTACAGTACATGCTTAATCATCTAGATCAAGTTTACCTTTCTGCAACGCAGCAAAAATCACGTTCTGCCACCACTAACTGACAGATTCAATTGAGAAGAACACAGGATTGTTGCGGACGTGCCAACGCCTTACTGCCATTACCCATAGGACCCCCTTCCCCTCCCCTCATCCTCATCCCCCGATACTCCTGGGTCCTGGTCCTACTGTCTCAGGGTGCCTTTAACAGTATCTCCATTTTGTTCCCCGCCCCCCTCCCCCCCCCCCCCACTCTCTCTGCATGTAATATCTGGGAGGTTTTTTTTCTTTTTATGCTTTCTCATTTTGCTTTCATTTTTCTTCCTGTGTCCTGGATCCATCTCATGCATATTTTGTGACTCTTCCTTCCTTTTTTTATTGTCCTCTCTCGTTACTTTTTCCAGATTAACTGAGGATTCCTTTTTGTCCACTCTAACCAAACATTTGCCACAATTGCTCGCAAGCCCACCTCTGTGGAGTTGTTGGTCTAATGGTCGTCAGCTATTTTATTTTTCTTCTTCTTCTTCTTACCATACATTTACATTACCTCTTTGTTTGCAACATTACAAACAGAAGAACAGCAATACTGCAAAGCAAGAAATATTCGTAGCATGAAATTGTATCATCTATTGGAGCCATCAGCTTTTTTTTTTTGCAACATTAAATTTTGTGAATTGCCTCCGACATTCAATTTGTATAGTGTAAACAGGAATTTTTGCGTACATTTTAATTTTGTGAAATTAAATGCACTTGGAAATTTCTGGTTTTACAATAAAGAGATTGGCACTCCCTAGAGACATTAATAAGACAATCTGATTGTTAACATCCAAAACAAAAGTAGGACTGGCATACATCCTATATGGTCAGTTTTACGGTAAAGGGTGTAACTTTCAATTTTTAGCCTTTTGGCCCACCCTGAACACATAGATTTACAGATCTCAAAGATTTTTTCCCATGTGAGTCACCTTATGAGTAGCCACCTTGGGTAGCATAATCAGGTCCAGGTATTGATGCGTTTTGTTTTGACAGTCATATATGTACCCTAAAAATGACTATTTTGTTGCATTGAAATTTATATAACATTTTTGAAATGTTAATAATTTTCTACAGCAACTGCAGAGATCTATTTTTTTATGTTAAAAGCATAGTTGTATGGTCAATTGAAATGACCAAATTAGTTTGGTTTGTATCTGGCCCTTTATTTTAGAATACTATGACTTCAAATTTAAGGTTTCGGAGGCTTCATTTTCCGTTAACAATTGTTTACAAACTTTGATGGACAGTAATGATCAGTGGATGTGTTTTGGTTACTTTCTTTTATGCTGAAAATAGTAAGGCACAGCTAAACTTTAGACTTACATCAAAGTTTACTTGATTCTAGGGCTATTTGAAATTTTGCGATAATTTTATTCCATCAAGTGAAATTTCCGTTAGCAGTTTTGAAGCCTCCGAAACAAAGTGTTTAGTCAAATAATATGAATATAGATAACAGAAGCAACCTAATCTATATGTCAAAATGTAGGATAAAGGGCCCTAACCTAATAGACCAAAAATAGTTAAGATCCGCCAAACTCTCTGAAAATAGGAGACAATACAAATTTTCCGTTAACACATGAAGCCTCCGAGACGCATTGAAGCCTCCGAAACAGCAAAAAAATCTAATTTGACATTTCTGATAAATTCTTTGAGTGTCTGCCCCAAATTATGCCATGAAATCATCAACAGACATGGACAGACAACAAAAATAATAAAAACATTATGATACTGCAATAATTTTTTGAGCTAATACACTTTATAGAGAAAAAGTGGTTTCGGAGGCTTCAAAAGGATGTTAACACTGCATTTTTGTGATTTTCTCTGGACAAAATCAAATTAGATTTATTGTTCACCCACCCAATGATCGGTTATGACATATCTAAAGATATTTAATCACATTCAGTTTTCTGGCTGCTTTGTTTACTCACCAATATAGTTTTACTATACGATTTACCTATTTTTCTTAAACAGTGCAGACGTGTCACACATAACTCACCTTTTCACTCAGCAATAAGATATTAGCAGATGAGGATGTTGCCCCACAAATATGTTTAAACAGTGTTATCTCAACCAAAAAAGACACAATTTACCCATCACTTTCTACATAACATACATGATTTTCATAAAAACATACGGCATACCAAATTAATTTTCCAGATGTTTCGGAGGCTTCATTTCATGTTAACAGCATGTAAATGGAATGTTTTGATTACAATTTTGTAATTCTAAGTCTATCGAATAACTGTTTGGACTGAATGAGACTTAATGATTCCTCAAGCAAGGTGTAGATCGTTGTTTAAATGTATGAAAAGCATTTATATTGTAGGTTTCCTTTTGAAACAATGGAACAGGCTAGATATTGTGAGTAATGAAAGTGACTTCCAGCTTGCGTGCATGCCCACATCATGCAACAGTAGTGCAACAAAGCATGTAGTTGTGGATACATCAATGTTCTTAAGTTGGATAACTCATTTTTACTCTTGAGAGAAGTTGAAGTGTTGTGACCATATTTGCATCACTCTATTGACTGGTTAGACTTCGTTAATGAAGACCAAACAATTACTTGATTATTTAGTGTTAAATACACTATTTTTTAAAGAACTGAACACTATTCCTGTCCTGAAGATTCAAGGACTTTAATAGATGGTTATTCAAGAGGGAAGCATACACTTAACTATTTGCACAAAGAAATGTATTACTTTTGAATTTAAGGTTGTATCTTTTATGCATGATCAAGAGCAAATGGTGGGAAATACTTTTTGGATTTTTCACTTTCGACTCACTATCATCTGAGTGTAATAGTTTCGAAACACAATCTTTTACATGTCCATTTATAACCCATTGACAAATCCATTCTATTGTTACTCACATGGCATTTGTTTTTGCCATACTAAAATCTTGACTTTTTCAGCTTTCCATTTCTTAACAAGTTCTTTGGCTTTCATTTCCAATACTTAGTTGGAGGAAAGTAATCAATCAATAAATTTGTGATTGGATTTGAAAATAGCTAACATCTTGCAGATTATCATTTCTGTGGTGTGACTTGGATCACAGGGTACTGTTTTGGAATTTTGACATTTGATTACTTCATTCAGACAGGTTTTCATGTCAATCTGTATGTCAGATTTGATGCATTCTAGGTGCAACACAATCTTGATACTATACCCTATTTTCCATACTTTATCATGCTGGCAGTGACCACTTGACTATTTTTGATTAAACAGAATGTAACTTGTGTTACGAAACATCTCTTCGCATACATGTGTGAGACTCTATGACATGTTTGCGGATGTAGTTCTCAGTGCAGTACATATACAGTAATGGTTGGGATAGGATTGCTTATAAATGACATATAGACCTCTACTTATAAATAGCCTGTTGCCATGGGGTAGTTTACATGGCTGGGTGACTGGAGAAGTTATGTTCATGAAGAACAATGATTGAAATCTTTATACTGTATACGCTATAATTTTCGCGAATTGCCGCTGTCACACATTTTCGCGAGTGGTTAAATTCGCGATTGGGGGACTAGAGAAAATATGAAGTGGCAAAGAAAGTGTGAATTTTTGACTTACTAGCAAATAAGAATGATACTAGTTATACACTGCATGAAAAAAACTTACCAAACTCTGCGAACTAGTAAGTTAGAATTCAACATTTTTGAAGTGGCTAAGTCCATTGCGCTAGGTTCCTGACAAGTCCCCTTGCGATAATGGATTGGCTCTCTACAATATTCGTAAGTAGATGTGGACATGCCATGTACGTCAACAAGCTTAGCCAGTATGCCTCTGTTCGGTAAGCCGTGAGATGGTATACTAGTACTGAAATGTTCGTATCATCAAGGCAAGGGATTCATTTTGGAAGGTAATATTTTCGCGTGTTGTTAATTTCGCGAATAGCTCCCGACTCGCGAAATTCGCGAAAATAAAACCCCCGCGAAATATATAGCGTATACAGTAATCTGTTTAGTCCTGGCTTTTCTGGAAAAAGTTACAAGCCCCTAACTATTTTGAAATTCAAAGGGTTAAAACTGTAGTCTGTGGGTTTATATACTATTTAAAACAAACTTGTGGGTTTCTAACAAACTTAAATATTTAAACACATTTGCTGCTTTTTAATTTTTTGCTAAAAAGGTTGTCATTTTTAGAAACAGTAAAAGTTCTGTTAGCAATTTCTCAATGCGTACCTTCAAAAGCAGGCCTCCTAGCTGTCACAGGAGTCACACAAACTGGAATTTTATAAAATAACTATAAAAAAAGAAGCCTTTGAAGAATAAAAAAAAAAAAACAAAATGATATGAAACAGGGGTGACTTGTATACCACAGAAAAAGAAAGTAAAATTTTAACTATCATATATTATAGGGAACTATACATTTGGTCAACATTTTTTTTTTAATTCAAATTCATACACAGTCATGGGTAGGGTAGGGGTACATTTATCTTTTCAACAGGCGATTCAAAAAGATGAATGGGATCTTGACCATTTCAATTTCTATTGAGCTCCATGATAATATCACCAATATATTGATTATAATTCCAACTCCATTTTGATGATGACAGTTTGATGATGACCCTTACATGGAATGGCTGATCGGTGTTTAAGATTGCTGTTCTATGACCATGATCACTGCATTTGATAGCTATAGTAGGGGATATCAGGCATGGTCCATATGCAAAAGAATGTTTATAAGCCTTTTTCCCCCTTTCTATATTTTACAATGCTATGTTGTAATCATGTCATCACATAGTCTATTTTCTATCCCTTTCTCATCAACAGTTGAAATTGATTTCACATGTATATAAAACTATTATGATGGGTGGTTTATGTCAATATACATCCCACAAACTGCACTTATAAAGCAAGCAAACATAATCTTTGCATTAAGTCTATAGCTACAGTTCTAACTCATTGAAAGTAATTCTTACTGCATTATGATGAAAAGTTTGACAAATGCATACAGCTGTACATGTGTGTAGCCTAATCATGTTCTGCATTGCCAAAGTCATGGATATGCAAATACAGTGTATGTATACAATTGAGCATAAAGATTTAAAATATTTTTCTTTGTCTCTTAACATATATGTTGGAAAGTCTTTTTTCTGCATACAAATAAATACTATTTTACATGTTACAACACTGTTAGTTATTTGGAAACAATCAGCTGCATTAATGTACTTCATATCACCTTAAAATGGACCATTTTTGCATGTTAACAGTCATGATGAAGCCTCCGAAACATGCGTTGCTGCTAACTTTAAGCCGCAAAAAAAAAAAAAAAAAAAATGATGTTCCTAATCAGTGTACTTTTATTGCTACTGTTGCAGTTTCCTTTAGAATCATATTGCCTCATGTAATGTCATAAATTCGAACTGAGCATTGCTCAAAGTGAACACAGTTTGTTATTCACTTTTGTAGAAGCCAATTTCCTTATAATATTAAGTACAATTTGTATGAAGGGTAAACATTATGCACTGCCATAAAATGTACATCTGTATACTGTTATTCACATTTTATTGATGCCCTGTTGTTATTCTAGCATGTAGTGATAGTTGCTTACTGTAGTTTTATTATTTTAAGTGAATACAGGACTAGAACTTTGTGTTAGCAGTTTTGAAGCCTCCGAAACACACTAGTTTGTTAACTGAAGCCTCCGAAACTCACAAGTCTGAAAATTTCAACTTTGTCAAAAATAATCGAATTTCTTTGGGATTTGGGTTGATAAATGTTTGCTACCAAGAGATGATTTAGGGCTATGTTTAGAGTGGCTCTTGCTTCTAGAACATTCTTTTAACTTAAAAATAGTTTGTCAGGTACCATTTTTACCTTGGAATTTGAAGTTCACATCCAAATAATTGCAAGAGCGAATATCTGTTGGGGGAAAAGTGTTTTGATATTTCAAATATATGTTCACAGCAAATGAAAAGTTGCATTACATCCACCATTTATCTCCATTTGGTTGCTGTGGGTGACCAAAACATTCTTGTTGTTTTTACCTAAATTTATCTAAAATTCCATAATAGTCACTTCATTTTTCATATTTAGCCTAAGAATTAAGCTCTGGAATGACAAAATATTGAAAATATAGACATTCCTATATAAAATAAAGGCAAAAATAAAAATGGAAACACAACTTTAATTTTTGACCCTTGCCACATCAAAGTTACACCCTTTACTGTAAAACTGACCATATTGGATCTGCTACCAGAAGGTAATCATTACAATAACAGCATAAATACCTTCTTTTTTTTTTAAGAAAAAGCCTGCTACAATTGAGCAGTGGTCATGTCCATTTTAAACATTATTTTTGTTGCCAAACATCATTGACATTGGAAGATGACAGGAAAGCAATTTGAGACAAATGGTACAATGTATGGATGTGGGCAATAAAACATATATGGATGCGAGCGATAAAAGACGTAAAGATATTTAGTCATAATTCAGAAGAGCACATGGAAGTTGTGAATCATACTAGACCAGTGTTAGACCTGTCTGTAGATGAGATTTGAGTTACAGAAGTATTGTTATTATTATTGTTATTGTCATTGTTATCATTGTTGGCAGTGGAAGTAACAGCAGCAGCAGCAATAGTAGTGGTAGCATTATCATCACTGTCATCATATCATTATTGGTAATATTTTGTGTGAAGAGTATATCTATTACCAATGAGAACATAGGCCTAAGCGATTGCTGTCTCTGAAATCAGATAAACGTTCAATGAACTGATTTGCCTGTTCTTTCAGATTTATGGGAGAAAAGAATATCATATACCTACTGGTGGACATGGCACAAAAAGTTTTTTGTTTTTTGTTGTTGCTTTTTTTACTTCACAGAAGGGGGAGAGATGGGAAAAAGAGATTGGGGGGAAAGGGAGGGAGATAGACAGGGGGGGGGGGGGGAGAAAGAAATATGCCAGTTTAATAATGAAACTTGGAGATATGACTTTCTCGCAGCGAGAGAAAAGGGAAAAATGTGATAGAATGGGAGAAATGAATGATTGAAATGAAAATCTATTTAAAGAAGGCCGGGATTCTCACTTATGGGCCCAGAGGGTTTGGAGCCATGGAGCCTGGTGCACCCTGGGAAGGGCCACCGACCTTTGACCCAAAGGTCAAGCAATGATGAGTCCCCGCTTGCCCAGAGGTCACTCGTCATGTCGATCTGCTAATGCATAGCAGGGAAGGACAGGGTAGCGGGTGGGGTGCGAGGGAAGGGGCATGATGGAAGTGACAGTAAGGCTGATTGGAAAAGACCCTTTAACAGCCCGGGCTCAAAAAAAAAAGAAATAAAAGTGAGGGGGGGGGGGGGGGTGGAATAAGATCTTCACATCCTCTGAGAGAGGGCAAAACCTCACTGGAATTGATATCTGCTTTCCACGCACACTCCATCCCGTCCGTGGCTGCAGCATTTTCAAAGCTTTTTCTCTTCAAATCGCTCTTGGAGTCACGGCTGTTGCATGGATCGCATCCCTGGGGACAAAGTTATCTCTCATTTCATGAGTGGAACCACAACTTGCTACTCTAAAAACAAAGAAATTCAGAGATAATAGTAATATATACCAGCAGACAGATTTATGGCTAGATAGACTTGGACACTGTAGATACACTACAGATAGACAAACAGATATAAATGACAGAAAGAAAAAAATAAAGAAAGAAAGCAGTAATCAGAAAATAGATAACAGATGAGTTAAAGAATGGACAGCAGATAAAGGATGCGTGCACATGAATATCAATATCCACATCTAAAAATAGACAAAAGAAAAAAATGAAGTGTCAGTGTGTCTTGACTAAGCTTTAATCAGATGTAACTTTTCAGATATGCCTCTTCTACATTTCCATTCTTGATTTTCTAAAATGTAACTCACTCTGACTAGAATCTGTGAGAAATGTCATTCACTCACACCTGCCATAGACCAAGATCTGACATCAATGGACACTTCTGGACCACACATTCCTACACTGAGTTATTCATTCATGCTGTCTGCGTCGACCCATGCTGTTTTCTGCAGCAATCATTCAGTTTGTCATCCTTCTATGTCAAGCACACAGACGTATAAAGCAATAGAGATTTTGCCATGGCTTAACATTTATAAAGGTGTTGATAGAAACTTTGATATGATAACTACCTCCCTTATACTAGTAATCAGTGGTTATTAACGTCATTACTTTGAATATTTACTGTGGGCTGTGTTTTCCAAAATTGAATTGATTTGCATATTCCATTCATTTCTCTTGTTCCTTTCTCTTTATCTATTCTCAAAGCATGTAGGAACTACATCTGTGGTGATAAATGTGTCAATTTATTTTTTTTTAAATAGAATTCACTGTATCCATTGCTAGAGTTCTACATTTTGGATGAGAATGTACATACAATGGTGACTTCACTGATGCCTTCCAATACATGAATTTCTTTTTCCTTGAAAGCCTGGTAATAAGGATTCGAAATGACCTGTTCCTACTGGATGCATTTTTCAATACTGTAAAAAAGGGAATTTTCGCGTGCACTTTAATTTCGCAAATTTCGCGAGCGCCAAGATTCGCGAAATTAAAATGCACGTGAAAGTCCTTGTTTACACTATATGTATTGAACGCCAGTGGCACTTCGCGAAAATTTCATGCCACGAAAAAGGCTGTCGGTTCCAATTCGCGAAAAATTCATGCCGCGAATATATCATGTTTTACAGTACATAAAATCTTATGGACATGCATTAGTTGTTGCTATGCAAGGCAATCAGAGAATAAGTTCTTTTCTTCATTGGGGATATGTTCTATCATGAGGATATCATTGAAATACTGCAAGATACTTTTGCGGCATGAAATTTATGTAAATTGGAGCCGATGACCTCTTTCGCGACATGAGATTGTTGCGAATTGTCACTGGTATTCAACACACATAGAGTGGACAAGAGAACTTTTGCATTCATTTTAATTTCGCAAATCATGACTGTCAGGAAATTTGCGAATTTAAATTGAACGGGAACATTCCTCGTTTTACAGTACATTTGTATGTGAGTGAATTGGCCCTGTAAGTCATGATTCCTTGCATGAAGAAAACTTTGGTGATATGTGTGAATGCGTGCCGTTTATATTCCCCATTCCCCTTCGAAAACGTATACACAGGCTGATTTGTGAATGTTGAGAACAAAGTCGTGGCCTAACTATTCATCTCACGCCATCGCGATATTCACATTCACATGATGTTGACGGACCTTCCGCACACAGCGTAATACCACGCAAGCGTTCCATATCACAGCCCACTAGCAGTTGAGATTAAGTTGTCTTTCTTCCAAAAAAAAAAGTGTACAACTATACCTTTTATAAAAATACACTCACCAACAATACTAAATATATGTATTCAATGAATTCAAACAAGATCTTAACAAATTCAAATCATCTTGATGTGCCAGTAGAAACTCATAAACCTATTTTCACATTAACATTTCATATCTATTACGGGGAAAAAAATATGGCCATACTTTGTCATTCCGAAGGTTTGGTAATTTGAAAATGAAATATGGTTCATTATTCCAAAGTTCAGCAGTCTGAAAATGAAGTAAGGTTCATTATTCTGAAGGTTCAAATATGTATACATGCTGTTTTGCTCAGCTTATTCTATGACCAGTTGAGATTTCTGTATACGTCCTCCCTGTACATGTATATCACTTTTATTGGCTCTGATGTTAGTATTTCTATACCCTCTTCCTTTCTTTCTCTCTACAGTCCTCTCCACTCCTCTGTATCTACTCTTTATTAGCGCTCCAATCTTCAGCCCTTCCCCTTAAATCTATCAAGAGTGTTGGCTCGTGAATTGACTTGAACTTGAAGAGAGGTGCCATGTCGTAATTCAAAGCTAGAAGAGCAAGGCTTCGAGCACGGCTTGTTGGAAACGGTGGTGGTTAGGGGGATGGGGGTAGCTAGGGATGGGGGGGGGGGAGGGGTGGGAATGATCACAAGGTCTTTGGAGCTGTCAAACTCATCTTGAGGCAGAGGTGGACTGCGACTGGTGTGGAGTGCTTGGAGATGTGAGTGGAGTTCAATGAAATGAGAAATGGGTCAGGGACTGTGCATCAGTAGCGGTTGAGTCAAGTTCACACTGCAGGATGGGGGGAGGGGAGGGGAGGGGACTCCACCAGCAAATGTTGATGTGCCTCGGAATCACTGCTGCCATGACAGTGCAAGTCGAGAGCTCCGCCACCGCAACCCGTTGGATTCAATAACCTCTCGACAGACACGCTTCGAGCGACAGTCCTACAAAACAGAGTACGAGGGAGCCTTCTACATTAATGCAAGGCACTGCCACTACTTGAGCACTTCTACCTCTCATGCTAATCAACACTTATCAAACAGTTGCACTCACTTCTTACTCACTTCTAAGTTTTGGGCAATATCAGTAGTCACTTGCCAAACCACTCCTTACCTCAAATTACAACTGGACAAGACCTAATCCAACATGACCGAGGTTCCTCATCTCATCTTTCCAGCAATCAAACTTGAGAATGTAAAACAAATATTGATCTAAAATGGTATATATGAACATTTCAAAACAAAATAATTTTTTTTTTTTCTTTTAAGAAAGAAAACGTGACAGTCCTTTCTGGAAAAACAAACAAACAAAAAAACTCTGCAAACCGTAAATTATATGACCCCACCAAGAAAAGGATTATCTTCATAATAGTTTCGTGTTACTAGATTTCTCTCAAGGGTACAGAGAAGAAAAAAAAAAAAACCACGTCTTTCGTTTCAGCAATCTTTCACTGACAAACAAAACTCTTCACAGAGGTTTTCAGAAATGTTCAGATCATTAGAGTATGAGTATATTTTCTTCATGAGTAGTACTTAACTATGAGTACACATCATGGAGTGTATGGTACACTTCTTACATCTTGACATTTAAGGTAACAATGGCAGAATGCCCTAAAGCTGTGGAAAGATAAGTTTGTTTATCCTTTACAGAGAAATATGATAACACAGAAAGTATGATGTTACAGAATTCATGTAAGGCCCATTGCATTTCAAGATTGCCTGTATGATGTCAAGCAAATGCTTGATTCATTACATGGCATAAATTCTTACGTTTTTCTGCCACTAAAAATGAGGCAGACATTTACTATTAATCTTTTGTTTTTCATAACAATCATTAATCTCTTGAAAAGGGTGTACATTACATCTTTCAGAGAGAAGTTTGGGTCCTGAGCTGATGGTTACAGAAGCTTACAAGTGTGACACAAGACGGTGATCTACTGATAATTGCATAGATACCTTCTTCAGGACAGGAAGACTTCTGCTGCTCAAAACCCCATAGGCACCCTGCTGGGGACGAGAATGCAAGAAGGCAACTTGTTCACTCTTGCAAAGGTACCATTTGTCGCAGATGGGATACCAAGAAAAGTGTGGAAATGTAGGCTTCACACCTTTTTATCTTAAACCAAGGCACCCAGGGGAGTTTTGACAACTTGAATTCTCCCATCCTTGCCCTATTACAATGAAGGTGCCTTGGCAAGTTTTAGAAGTCACTGTCTCAATTTCTCATAGCAAGCATGGAGTTGAGGAGAGTTTTGATAAGTCACCTTCTCACCATAGATACAAGCTTCTGAAGATGATGCAATCACAAGTTGCCACTTAGCACTCCCTTCTCCTTCTGTTCCCTCCCCTACCCACTTTTCTTTCCCCTTCCTCATCTTCTTTTTCTCCTCATCCTTAACTTCTTCATCAAATATACATAGTATGGTTTGAGTGGATACAGCAATAAAAGTAGAACACATCAGTAAAGTTTGAGGAATATCGGACAATCCGTTCAAAAATGATGAATTTTAAAAATCTGAGTGTCACCATCAGTGGATGAGAAGAATTTAAGAGTTTGACATCACTGCATATAGAGCGACATAAAGACAAAAATAAAGAGTATTCCACAAAATATATATTTTTATGAATAAGGTGACGTCACCTTCTTTTGACTTGTTACTGACATATGTTTCAGGTAATATCATTCTCCCTACTTTTTCATGAAATAATGTCTGCATAGCCAGAAAATGAGGTAATTGATGAGGTCCTTAGGCAGCCAAAAACTAAATGATCGTTTCGTTGCAGTTAGTCCCACATGTACAAAGTTGCATATGGTTAATTACAGTAGACTGGATATAGGTCTACCATACTCGAACTGTGCCAGCCTGTGTAATCCTGGGGGCATTTCACGAAGCATTTTGTCCGACAACTTTGCTCTCAGCCAATCAGATGCAAGGATTTCTGTAGCTTGTAACAGTTTGTCAGAAAAATATCCGACACATTTCATGAAATGCCCCCTGTAATGCAGCAAACCCCTATTTTGATAATGGAGACGCCTGGTCTCTATGTCATCTCCGTTCAAGCGTGAACTGAGTAAATAACGTGACCCGCTGATCTGAATGTGCACAAATGTTGTTTCTCGGAAGGCTTGTGTCCAAAATTGGCAGGAAGTTTTTATAATGTGCTTGAAAAATGAAAATATGTTCAATTTTCTTTAAGATTTTGTTATGTTGTTGTTTTCCAGTAATGTCACAAAACTGTTGTAGTCTTCTGGTCCAGTTATTGCTGCACCAAAACTGTTTAAATTCGTATACTTTTGAATGAATTGTCCGATTTTCCTCAAACTTCTTTGATGTGTTCTGCTACTATTGCAGCATTCACTCAATCCACATGTTTAATTGGGGGAAACTGCTTTCCCTTTAAAACTCAAAGGACCAATCTTTCATACTGCTGTTGACATTGTGTACAAACAGGATGTCAGTGGTCATGATGGAGTTTAGCTGCATCAGGCAGGTTTCTCACTGATCTAAAACCCATGCATATATTCTATACTACCATACTGCAAAACTTTCCTGCAAATTTCCAAGAAGTGAGATGCGGTTTTGCAGTAATAAAAAGATGATTAGACGGTTTGCTCGCTCAATAGACATCCGCCCCTTGATCTGTCTTTCACATCAACGAACACCTTCCTGGAAACCGGCACTCTACTCGTTGATGAGATCGTAAGACGCCCCATACAGAGTTGCAATTTATATTTCTGTAGCTCCGTAACCCCTGACTGTACCCACTGCTGGCTAGGGGCTTGCTCATCCCTTGGTTATTGTGACAGCTTTAACGTGCTCAATTTCTACACTACAGCATTAAAGTTGCCCACTAAATTTTTCATTTTGCCAGAATGTAAGTCTTTATGTCATCCAAAGCACTAAACTTACCAAATAAGTTTTCACATTGCAAAAAGGTCAGTCTTTTATATAATCTAAAATGCTAAACTTGTACTATAAGTTTTCATTTTGCAAGAATGTCAGTCTTTGTGTAATGTTCAACACTTAACTTGCATAATAAGCTTTTATTCAGCAAAAATGAGCTAGTACTCACAAATATTCACTGACCTTTACAATCGCCTTTGTAACAGTTTTCTCAAGTCACACCCCTCCCCCTCCACACACACACACACACACAAACACACATACCTCTTTCTCTCTCTAAGAAAATGAAAACTTTGGTGAACTGCAAGAAAATTCTGCATTTTGTAACCTGTCAAGCTTTACCTGCTCCATATGGTTACATAACCTAGATTTTGTAAGGTTAAATTGTCACAGAGTCAGAACCAATTGTCAGAGCAATGGACTATATTTCATTTGTAACCAATGTGATTATGATGATGAAACATTTAAGATAACGCTAACACAAAATTGAATATATATTTCAATATCTTTTGAGGATTGGAGTAAGTTTGAAATCTCCAGACTTAAAGGGAAACTGGAAAAAATAGTACTTGTGCTCTCTTTTTCGAATCGATATGTAAGATAGTCTTTTTTGCACTTTCCCTCAAGCAAGAGGCTTCTAAAAGTGATAGTCATTTCTATGTGGCAAAAAAAAAAATTTAAAAAGGAAGAGAAATGGAGAGGAATATGGGCACATCAAGAGCACAACCTTCTGTGGAAGCCATAGGATCATTAAAGCCATAGGACTGTGCAAGCATAATTTAACCTTTCATGTGCCAAAGCATTTTATAACTTAACCCGTTGAGGACGAGTCCCGAGTATACTCGGGCAGATGTCTATGGGAAATGCGTGTTGTAGCAAAATCAAACCGTCCTCAACGGGTTAAAGGTGCATGGTCTCAGTGTTTTAGTCAAATGCGTACGCGGGCGCACGGCGCAAGTTTCCTATAGAGACCTACGCTATCGACTCCTCTTTAGCGCTTACGCTGTGGCCCACTTCCCCCGAGTCTGAAGAAGTCCGATTCACTGTAGTCAGTGGTCCGATCACAGTTCGGCTCATGATTCGGCTGAGGGGGATGACAGCTTTAGCGAACTTCTTTTGTGATGTCATAATAACAAGCACATATGCACGCACCCTGGCATTACTACAGACTGCGCGATGCGCAGAGAAGACAATGAAGGCAACGTTACCTAGCAACACCTACGCACTTTACTCTTGAGGACAGCTCAACTTCAGTAATCTTCATATCAATGCTAACGGTGATCGGCAGTATCATCAACAGTAATCCACACAAACTTGACCTATACAGTGCTTGTATTTTAGCAAGCCCATACAGGTGTAGCAATATCAATGTGCCTCAGTCCAATAGAAAGGTCATGGTGACACAATGAGGATTTGGGGGATTAGGTAATCTCTATTCAATGACAATTTGTCTATATATATATCTGTGTCACTCTGCCCAAGGATGCATTCTCGCATGCCTGCATATCTGCAAGCAAAGCACACAAATGGTTAACAAAAACATTTGGCGGAACAGTGACGCCAATCACCATCTCAAACTAATCACCTGTTTCTTTCACAGTGGGCTTATCCTGAATATATCCACTAAAATTAAGTCATATCTATCTGCATATTGTTAACAGGCAGCGAAACAAAAACTGACACAAACAATGCCCTTTGTGGAGGTGTTGTTATGTAACAGGAGTACCATTCCCTACAAGTACGCAACGACAAAGCAACATGCTCGAGAACCTTCTGTTTTGGGTGCTTGCAAATTAGGCTGTGCGCTTCTATAACTGTGATTAACACTGAAGACAGATTTGCAAAGCTTAATGACAAGAATTATTGCCATGACAACCTTTCAAAATTGACAATAATGTCTAGAGACAATATCTTTGTTTGACATGCCTACTTAAAAGAAAGAAAACAAAAACCCTGATATAACCATCCAAGGACAGGCATCTTGTAGTTCTCTCTAATATACATGTAACAGAGGAGTGGATTACCACACATCTTAGGTAATATACAGATAATGCTGAAATTTGTTTATTTTTGTTTATTATTCTGAACTACTGTAAACTGATGGCACACAAATAAGATTTTGAGCTGCTATGCACTATTTTGTTTGACCAGAATACACCAATATCTATCATCTATCTATCTATCTACCTACATGTACATGTATCTATTTCTTTGGGTGATTATTGTTACTTCTTCATTTCTCAAGATCACTATTGCACAATTTACCATACAGTAAGGCAGTAGGCAATGCTATTATGACACATACACATTACATGACGTTATCTGGGAAAGTGTTACTTCATAGAAACACTCCTTTAAGAGAATCCACTTCCTAGTATCTGAAAACGAGTTACGTTCTTCAGCTACATAACACAGGTGATTACATAAAATAAGATTTTCACGATTGATTGCAGCTTATGTAAAACAGATGGAGAGTAGTTTGTTTACTAGTAAGTGAGAGCGATATTTTGTAATGTCACTTTCCAACAGAATCTGCCAACAGCTAGTAAAGTGGCCATGGGTCATAATTTTGGGGTAGATTTCATGCAAGATCATAACATAATCCTTGTTGTTTTGTAAGAAAACAACTAAGAAATTGGCATTACACGAGTATCAACTTCTCAGGAGAATCAAGCGAACATCTAGGAAATGGGTAATGCTATCTATAAAGAGTAAAAGTAAAATCATAACACTATTCTGTTGTTTCATAAGATCACCCTACGGACCATTACTAGATTTTCAGAGAATTGCCTGTCGGACTGAAGACTTCATATAATGGTGAAATGACATAGATTTGGTAGCTATGATAACTTGTAAGTAAGTTTTATGTGGTTGGGTGATGTGATCGTATTCTGAAGGAAATACTTCAAATGTAATGACTTCATGCATTGCTCAGTCAGGTCAACCTAACAAACCAAGACAAGTAAGCATTTTTAACGCAGCATTACATGGGAGAAGCAAGTTCATATGGTGGCAACAGTTTCTCTCCACCCACCCCCTTGCTACACTGGCAGGAAATATGACAAATGTAAAACATAGTATTTCAAAGGGAGAGAATAACTAAATTGAACAAAAAGATATTACAGCTGTTGAGATTAGTATTGCGCAAGTTGGATCATGATATAGATCATTGTTCTAATGGCACATACGATGTACAAATCGCACTTACACAAAGAACAAAGACACAAAAGCCAGCTTCATAACAAACAATGGACTCAGGTGATGAATCAGAGATGATCATGATAAACTTCTTTATCAAAGAAAGCCACACATGCAAGGTCCACGATGCTCTCTTCACCCGAACAGACAAAGCAGTTTCTTCAAAGTCGTCCACACGAGACATATCATCAGATGAAGAAAGAGAGCAAGGACAAGCAAGAGAGAGAGAGAGAAAGAATCAGCATCTAAATAAATGGGCAACTCTTTGTATCTCAGTAGAGTAAGTAAGGAAGAAAGTAAGCACTGGTAATATCAACAGAAAACTTGCTCTCTTGAAACTTTGATGGAAAAAAAGAAAGAAAGCAAACGAAAACAAAGTGGAGAGGAGGAGCGAGAGGGAGGGATGGGAATGGCAGAGAGGATGGATGGACGGGGAAGGGGGAAAGTTAGGCAAAGTTCTGGGCATTCAATCAGCGGTGTCCGTCAGCTCCGAAAGGGGCGCGAGGGAGAGCATCTCAAGTCGTGTCTCTCAGCGGTGCATTCCTGGCCAGTGACAGGCTTGTCAATTGATGCTGGGAAGTGGGGGGAAAGAGAAGGGCCTGTCACCAGCCGAGCCGCCTCGCGCAAGTTTATGTGTACACGGGCTCTCGGCATTTGGAGGGGAAAGAAGCCAGGGTGAAAGATCTCTTGATAGTCGTAATACGCTCACCTTTGTACACCAATTGCTTCACAGACACATTTCTTTTTACTCACCCCCCCCCCCCCTCCTAAAAATGTATGCCGGGTCATACTCTAATAGAGAATGACGCTACATCAACTGGCATTACCACACACACACATTCACAAACGCATGCACACACACACAAACACAAACACTCACACACAAGAATATCCATAGATGAACACTGCAGGGTTTACATCATCCTGCTTTTGTTCTGCAAATGTAAGCCCACAGTTCAAGTTATGGGCCACATTTCCCTGACCTACATTCGTAGAAACACGATACTGACACTAGTTCTTCAGATCCTTCAAAATACTAGCTTTTCCCACAACCATCCCATACATGCTGTCCTATGATATCATCTTCATTATATCACAGAAATATGTAATATTTCTTAGGGTGGGTAGCGCAGACTATACACATGGGAAGTCTTCAAAAGAAACTTGCTCACCATGGCTTATGCTCTTTGAAGAGAATATACTGACAAGATTTCATTCATGCTTGCAACAAATTGTTTTTATGAATCACGCTGATGATAACGGCATATCGAGGCAACCAGTGACACAGTCTTCCATTTTTGTTAAAGGAACATGAAAGAAGATTCAGAAGATTTAAAGTGTACTATCATTTTCTGAATGTTGAAGCCCGTGGTTCTTTGTCACAAGAGTTAGCAAGCGGTAGTTCAATACTCACAACCATCTATCTATAAATTCACAGAGAGTGGATGAGTTGACAATAGAGTGGTTATACCAAGTTTATTCGGATCAGTAGCACGCCTCTTTCATATAAAGATCCTCATAATCTGTTGATTTTTATGTGATGGTACTTGGTTGTGTGTCAAATATAGAATTTTGGCTGTTTTCCTTTTGAATGCCTTATGTTTTTCAATGCACAATGGGAAGATAAAAAATGTGAAAGTGTCATTATGTGCGAAGACAAAGAAAAGTTGTTACACGATCTGTTTCTTGTTTAGACCCTCATCAATGTTTTGTCAACGAAAAGAAACCATCCCCTTCAAGGAAGACATTGAACATTTCATGCAACCCTCCCCCCCCCCCCCTTCCCACACCTCATGGTAATTACCCCTCTGGAGGCACAATTAGCGTACAACAAGAGAGCTTAACCCTAAAATGACCTAGACATTCAGGACACCAATGGCATCTCACATGGAATTGTCACCATTAGGAATGACAGGTTTTAAGACACTTCTCAACTAACACACTGCGAGCAGGTGTGAATGATGCAACTTCCATTCTAAATGATGGTGTCTGAAATTCACAATAGAGAAACAAGCCTTATTTGAGTTTTGAAAAGGGTAAAGTCAAAGTAATACACAAGTAGGACATACCATACTTTTGTAGAATTAAAGGGAAATTCGATTGGCATGGGCACAGAGTAGCTTTTGTCGAAAAACAACTAGTTTTCTTATCAGCTACATGCAGGACACTTTAACACATGTATCAGAAGAGACATGTAACTTTTGTCAACATCACGATATAACTTTCAATAGCCTCAAACAACTCCCTACACAGTTATCAAACATGTTTTTAAAATCTTTCTCAACATGATATTACATGTAGGTGATTTATGAAAACACCTGACATCCACTGCCACAGCACGGTAAGCTAGATCGTCAGTGTGTGATGATACTATTTTTCAGTTCCAGAATATGATACTATTTTTCAGTTCCAGAATGACGGCATGTGTGCCCAATTATAACTTTTCACAAATCAAATTTTATTACCAAATTAGAAAGTTAAATCAATAAACATCACCCATGAAGAAACAAGATGTGTTTACATGATTTTGAAACCCACACTATAAGAAAAGACCATGTTTTTCCTCATGTTATCCTTGTCAAATCAAGAAATTTTGTTTGATTTAATTGGGGATGCAACAAGAAACTGGGTTAAGGTATGTTACACAAGGACAGTGAGTCAAAAATATCTTCATATCTTAAGTAGATAACACATCAGACACATCTTCCCTCTATCCATCGTAGCCATAATATTTTCTCATTTGGCTTACCATATGTTCCTCTGTGACAATTTTTCACAAAGTATTCATGTCAGATGGTTCCCTTCATTATTCATGTCTCTGTGTATTTACTTATTTTTTTTTTTTAAATCATGGGCAGGGGTATCACTTTAACTTCACAGGTCAGGAATATAGAGGGTAACCTTTCAAGTAGGACTGTATATGTGAAGTTAGATCAAACATAAATAAAAGAGGAAGAAAACTGAGGTGTGTGGAAATGCAAACATACATTATTTGTTTTATATGTTCATATTTTTCATTAAGGCACAATGCATTTTTTTTTCACCATTCTTCTGTTGGGTACACACGGCACACATAATAATGCTTGCAACTTGAATTTTGATAAATTTGTATGAAATTGTATGTTCTGTACTTCAAAATAAATTACTGTTTGAATAATGATGATGTATACTTATTTATGTTTTGAGTAATCCATGTACTACAAGCCCATTCTTTTTCCATACCTACTTCACTGTTATCCTTAAAAGCATGCATAGGTATTCTTAGTTATACTACTTATATCATATCTTATTATATACTATGCATTTCACTTTTCATTTTGTATTTCTTTTTTTCCCTTCATTGAAAGTAATTAAACAATGTGATTGTTTTACGCAGGCTTTATACTATATCAAATTTTGTTTCATTTCTTGCTCGATGGAAAACTAAGAAATGAATTGATGTGAATAGAATACACTGACAATATAACAAAGCACAAAAATTACAAGGACTATGGACCCCTGGATTGGCCTTTTGTCTTTTTAGTTTAATTTTTTTCATCATTCTTTTGCATTCAGATGAGCTAACCCCCAAGCAAACACTGTGATTTAAGGCACTATTCCACGCAATGTGGAATTCACATATTCACAAATTCCACATGTTAAACCATACCAACAAAGTGGTAAAGGGTCCATAACAGCTGAACCTAAAATGAAAATAAATAACATAACAATAAGCAGGGCACAGAATTTTAGGAACTTTAAGAAGTCTTAGGATTTTAAGAACTTTGGACAGTGTGTAAAATTGTTCAGGTTTTTCTGTGCCAATTGGTATTAGAAGCACACAGATATCATGTGTTACCTCTCATCTACCCCTCCCCCCTTTACCAGTTGGCAATGTTCACCCCTTTCAGCTCATAAAAACACCTACCTGGTAGTGTCCAGGGTAAGAGCTGGAGCACCTCTTTACACCCACACACACACACACACACCTAAGGGCGCCATGGGCCACTTGGGAGCTAATTGGGTCTTGAAGTCCCTGGATGCTCGTTAAGTCTCATTTCTTGGGCGAATCACGCCTCCACATGGAACGACCCATCTCACACGCTGCTTGACGATCAACACCCCCGCAAGATCAGCACTATTTAATAATTAGCCTTGCATAACCAACTGGATGAGTGCTTGTTTCAGGTGAGCTTTACCGACACCTTTTGTAACATATTTGGTAACCACAGGAAGGGGGGGGGGAGGCTATTGCCTCTGTCACAACTATGTAATGAGGGATAAAAAAATAGGAAAAATGAAAAAAGAAATGAGCTGACTGGAATTTGAGCACTGGTCACTGAGCACCCACAAGTACTATTTTACTCTATAGATGGCAGGGAGAAATTCATGGTACTGATGTAATTGACCTGTTTTCTCCAAAAGAGCAAAGCTTCTGATGTAAGACAAGGTGGATATGACATTTCTTTTTCTCTAAAGAAGCAATGTGTTGGAACAAATTGTAATGTTTGCTGTAATTTCATAGCTGATGTTTGCATTCAGCACATATTCGACATCATTGCATTTCTTCAGTAAGAGTGTTCCACAGCACAGTTCAACTCCCCTCCCATCTATTCAAATTATTTGGCAAATGAGCCACATGCCAAATTCAGACACCAAAGTAAGACCGTCAGTGCATGTCACGTCATGTTTTATGCCCTTTCAAGAATGACCAGAGGATATAGCACCGATTCTTTCCCAGGTTTCCCCCCCCCCCCATCCCCGTTCCCCTGCATGCAGAGGCAGTTAGATCCACAAGTATTGCATTTCTGTAAACCGAGATGCGTGCTTAAAACTCTTCAAGCTTCCTGATCTTTCCTCCTGGCACCATCACACTCTGATTACTTCTTCCCCTGTGCTGATTTTTTTTTTTGTCTACCTAGTCATGGGGAATGCTTGTCATGGGGAATGCTTGAGATGGCACTCTCAGAACAATCAATCCCAGTACAGCAGGGAAAGAAGTCAACTCGAGTGCATATCTCATATCTTGGCATAGATCCTGTGACTTCACATCCGGTTCGCACCTCTTGAGAAACACAGTTTTCTTTATCCTTTTCTTTGTTTCATTCCGTTTTGTTTCTTTAACTTTTTCCGTCCGCAGACAAGATTGATGACACCGCTGCCCATTCTGGTGGCAGTCACCGTGACGACAGTGCTGAGGAGGGCTTTGATCCCAAGATGGATAGGTTTATCAATCATAAACGTGTCAAGGTGCTTCATTCGCCTCGCACACCGTTGAGACAGGAGCTGTCGCCTCCTCGGAGGAAACACACCGACGAGGGAATAATCCCCAAATTCCTCGAATGTCACTCGGATAATCTCCGGGACTACGGACAGGATCCCAAACAGCTGTCGCCATCCAAAATAATTTGAGATCCTCCAAGGCTCATGGGGAAGACAAATGATACATCTTTAAAAAGTGATTTAATGGACTGTGATTGGGTATCTTCCGCAAGAACAATTATCATACTACAACCCCCCTCCCACCCCCCCCCCAAAAAAAAGAAAAATTATGTCATTGTTGTATATGATAATATGAGATAGAAGTACATGACGGATGCGAAAACAAACGTGTGTCATTCAATGAGACAGGGTCACACAAACAGACTAACTACGGGTTTGGCATTGATTAATGACAAGTCAGCGTGACGGCCAATGACGAGCAGAAATACAAGTCTACTTGTATATGGGAAAGACAGACAGACAGAAAGACAGCTACCACAAAGACAGACAGAATGTATATCAGTTTGAACGTGAGAGAAATGGATGCAAGAAAACATGCTTTTAGTTCAGCTGAAATCAGCAGAAGAATGGTAAAAGAATGAATTCCAACCAATATATGCCCATGATTTTTGTATCACAGCTACTGCTAGAGAGAAAAAACTGTAGGATCAGTGCTTATCTATGTTGAAGAAGGGCAATTTGTCAATCAGTTGCAATAAAAACAACTTGATGCATGAATTCATAACTTTAAATGTTATACAATATCAATAGCTAATAGAAAAACCAGTTTCATAAAGTTCTTCTCCAACAATTACAAGATTATTATGCAGTGAAATTCTGTGGTGCCAATTTGATGCGAAGGTGTCGGGTTCAAAGGTGACAAGACAGAATGAGATTAAAAACTGAGCTTACTTCTGTAGGCAATCATTCTCATTTCTACACACACATCACTTTGATACACTCATCCAATGATGCCGTTGCCACGTAGCGCTAAATCTCAGTGCACTTGGGCTTCTGTGGAAATTCTGTCAATCTTTTCTTATTACAATGCAGAACATTATTCCCCAATCAGTAAAAAGGATGTTCTCGTGTGAAAAAAAAAGAAATATCCTCCCTCCCCCTCCCCCATAGATTACAGTCACAAAAACTGATGAAAATTGCCCATATTGGATCATTCTTTGGTACACCTTACAAGAATGAAGAACTTCTCAAAAGGCCTTCCTCGATGGATGTGATACTGTAAAAGAGGACATTGTCACAAGAGTAATTTTTTGCACTCGGTCGAGTAAGGTGAGTTTTGCATGACTTTAATTAGGCGGAATCAAGACATGGACTGGAAAGTTTAGCAATTGAAAATATTCGCACGCTTTTATTTTCGCCCTGGTTTCTGGTTGCGCGAAATGCGCGAAAATTTCAATACCGCAAAAATTTCCACTTTTACGGTATCACTGGGGAGGTGAAGGAACATCATTTAACCCTGTCATTCCACTAGAGAGACCTGTCTCTACACAGTCTCAATGACACTTCCCAGTTTGGGTCCCTAGAGGTTAAACATCAAAGAGGTTATACACTCACTGCCCGTAGAGGGTGGACTAAGTGAAACTTCTTTGATCACAGGGAGACGTAGAATTAGGTGAACCACTTTAGCAGCAATGGCTGACTTTGCTCTGCGCGCGTGCGCTCAATACGCTTGCAGAATAATTGTACAGGGCGTACTGCCAGTCCACACCCCTTGACTGCTCCTTTGCTGCTAGTTGATGCTAGCGAGGAGCAATATGCTGTCAAGTACACCATGAGGGGCAAGCATAGCGCCCTGCTCCACTCACTCACAGAGCAATTATAGAAGGTGTATTGCTAGTAAGCACCATAGTACCTACTTGCATTTATAACCCCCTTCGTTAGCATACAGATTCAAAGAGGACAATTAACCCCTTGAAGACTAGTCCTGAGTATACTCAGGCAGGTGTCTATGGGAAATGTGTGTTATAGCTAGATCAGCTCGTCCTCACTGGGTTAAACCAATGCAATCAGTAGATTCCTGCTTTGCCCCCTTGAAGAGTACCTCAAGAATACCCTGGACTTCTCTGGCAAGGGTCAATTGGCCAGGTGATTATTACCCCATTATAATGCTGCAACAATTATGCATCCATTATCTTTTGAATTTCACAGCCGCTTCCTCCGGCGAAGGGGGTAGTTCACACTGACTGCCAAACCAGTTTTAAGAGCTAAACACTAGTCGTGTGAAACTGTTGACCAATGATAACTACAGAAAGAGTCGGTCTTGACTCTGTTGTGCACATCCAAACATGTACTACTTGCCAAGTTTTATCAAAATTATGTGTTCAAATGCTGACTATGGAAAATAAGCTGTCAGGACAGACTTCTATGGCAACCAAGCAGCAACAAAAAGGGGAATGGGGGGGGGGGGGGGGGGGATATGCATCTTTAAGGCAGGTCCATGAACACATAAGAACATGGTTCAATACAACACAAAAATGTTTTCAGCTGGACTCCAGTTAATGGTATGAATTGGGCCTAAGGGTCAATTCACTGTTTGGGAGATACATAAATGCTGCACGCCATGATTTTTCCCCAGTACTTTACAGTTACTCTCCAGAATGTAATGCCTTAGAATGACTTAAAGATCAACATCATCTCATTCTGTAACTATTATTAATGTCTAAAGATGATATGTCATCTGGAATGCTTCATTTTCATAATACTGCGTGGGGAAAAAAAGAAGAAGATAACTATCTCTAGTGTGATGTGACACCATATTCTGTACCAGGCAATAGGGCATTGGCTTGAAGTTTGACCCCAGAACAAGCTCTTGTCCAACTGTGATACACTTAGATGATTGTTCACGACATCTCAACGTTCTATTTGGGGTAATCTGAGCCACGCCAAATGGGGAAACTTAAGGCCCCTTAAATAGACATCAAACCCCAAAGCACAGTTTTATGGCTGAAGCTTCAGATTTAACAGCCCACTGACATTATCCAAAAGAAAGTATCATCTAGGACAGTGATCACGCATCCTATACATGATGTGCGTCATGTTGCACATCGTCTCATGTTCATCATCATCTGAGTCATCTTCATCACCTTACCAATTGTTATCACTGTCTACTTTTCTACAAATCATGACATATGACCTTTGACCCTCACATCACAAGGATTTCTCATATTCGAGGAAGAGGAAGGGCTCGGCTTTCCATCCTTGAAAGCGAAATAGCACATGTTCTGGCTGGGAAGAAATCTGAGGGTCTATACATCTCTTCCAGCTAAGCAAGAGTTTGAATATGTCAGAACATACACCACAACGAAGAAAAGGTGCCCCTGACACCCAGGGATAATGCCGGGCCAATCAGAAGTAATCGTCACGGCAACAATCATTCCAATCGCATCAATCAGGAGTGGGGATCCTCTCTACCACTCCTCCTGGAGCTGGCTGATTGACGGTCATCAATCTCCATCTCGCAAGCTAGCCCGGCCCTAGATGGCTGGACGTGGGTCACTGTTGGTCTCAACTGCTCCTCCCCTTAGCTGTTCCGTGGATGATGGCTGGAGGAGTGGGATGGGGGATGGGAGTGGAGTGGGGGTAATGGGGGATCATTTGACAGGGAAGATGATGCCCTTTGATGATATTGTGTGACATCAAATCAAGGGAAAGTTGTCAGGGGATGTATGCATCAGGAACAATTTGAACCCTGAATTTTTGGTTGAGAGTTCAGGGTCTCCTGCTTTCACAATTAGAGCTCAAGTCCATACCATGTTCAAATAGTCAAATCAGACAAATATAAAGTAGTAGAGATATCATTAAATATGAGTTCTTGAACTGATAAAGTTCTACACATGTTTCATGAAACAGTGACATTGATACCCCTTTCACTCCTTGGACTATATGTCAGAGATCTCCAGAGCTAACATTCCCCAGCCCCCCCCCCCCCCCCAAAAAAAAAAGAGGAACAAAAAATGATAAGATGTATACGCTCATTTTAAGAATAAAAGTACACATCACACTTACAACTGCACAAAACTGAAACATTTTTTTTTTTACTTTGGAAAGCTACACATAATTGCAGTTGAGCAAGGTATTTCATCTCCAAAGTTTTATGGTAACTTTAAAATGCTCTCTCAAAGATGATTGTAACCAAAGAAAAATGCAGTTGGTGTTGAACCCTTTCTATGCCATGGATTTTGAACAATGTGAATAGCACTATGGGGTTTTCTGCCCATATCTGCACCCAAAGCACACAAAGGCTTAATGCCATACATCCCCAATGCTATATCCATCAGATATCCTAGCTCCCATTTGGTATGGGCCTACAGCTTCAAGAGAGTAGTCAAAATGTATCATTATTCCACACAGATTATCCTCTCTTGTTAGACAGCAAGTTGCAGGGCAGAAAGGTTAAATGCCTGAATTAGGCCATATAGCAGTAGCTTATTCTCCGAAAAGAACCTTCGTCCAAGTCGCCACATGTGCTGAACCTCTGCACAGGTAAGAGGTGATAAGAAAAGGTCGCTTCCAGAAGGTTGAACTTTTCTGGAAAGGTAGTTAGTGCTGGGGGTCCACAACTTAATAATCCACGAGAGCTTTCAATAGCTCATGCCACAGAAATGATGATTAATTAGCAGGTTAATCAGGGTAAGTAACTGTCAGTAATGATGAAAGGATTGCTGATACATGAATAGACTGCTCACAGCAGATGGTGTATGTGATCGATTGTTTCTTAATGGAGATTTCATCTACTGAAGATAACATAACTTCAGTGATGACTTAGATGTAGACTTATATATTTTATGTACATGTACAACCACACATGCCCATGTGAAGATAAGAAAACAAAACACATTTGACTTTAAATTGGAAAATATTTATCAATGGGTATGTAAGAACCTGCTACTTACGTTAATTTCTATGCAAAATTCAAAATGTGTTTCTCATGCACCTGTAAAATAAAAACAAAATGCTGCAATATATGTCTTGCAGTTTCCCCCCGAAAATGGTGCAGTTTAATTAAGCCGATTGGAAATATGAAAGGAACACAGTTTCTCTTGACATGAAAGATATGTAACGATACCATAGTATTACAGGAAATAGACATCTCTTCAATATGAATCAAAGAGTATGATTAATTGTCCCTCTGAGCAGTAATGAGTACGATTTCCCTCTGTGCAGTAATGAGGGAGAGAGATCTGCATCCTCCCGTCTTCTGGTCACGTGCACGCCGAGTTGCAAAGCCACCAAATGCCACCAATTGCTTGGATTCGCCCATTACGAGAAATCGGACGTGAGGGGAGCCGGGGAAGAGGAAGGGGCCCCCGGACCCAGTGGGTCAGGTTAAGGATCGTAGCTCTGACAGACAACCGAAGAAAGAGTCTTCTCTCAGAAGGAATAAGGCAATAACAACAGCTATCAATCAACCCATCACAAACAGAGATTGATGTTCCTGACTCCTCTGTTTGTGTAAACTCTCTGAAATGTTTGAAAGCTTGTCTTCCCCACAAATTGCATGGCTAATGCCGCGAGTGCCATTCCAGGACCTCTGAAAAGAGGAGGGGCATCATGCCCTTTTCTACCGGTCTCTTGCACCCCTACTTCTGGCCCCCTGTGCCAGCTACCAGTACCCCTGCACACTTTCACCCTACCAAAGAGTATAAGCTGTATGCTAAGCTTCTCCTAAGGTCATAAATGATAGCAGATACATCAGTATTATTTTTTATTTTGCTTGATTGTCTCTAATACCAAGCTGCATTTCACTATCGAGTCTATACTTGGATGTCAGTTTGAAAACTGCCCTTTTTTGCTCAAATACACTCTGTGTAATGTGATTATTAGCATCCTCTTCATGTGATCAACATTAACATTATTACCACCACCATTACAAACATTTCAATCATCCCTTTTATGACTGTAAGTGGCTTCTTTCTTTTTTGGTTAGCAATGGTACTCACTACCATTCATCATCATGTGATCACAACCTTGTCAGGAGCGCATCATCTACCTAAACAGCAACACTTAGATAAATGGATCTTATCATCACTATCACCATCATCATCATCATCATCATCACTATCATCACCATCACCACCACCATCACCATCACCATTATCTTCTCCTTCTTCTTCTTTTTCTTCTTCTTCTTCATAATGGTCATTATGATTATCATCATAGAAATAATGATAATCATCATAAACATGCATCATGATTATCATAGAAATCATTATAATTATACCGTTATTACTGTTATTATCAGCATCATCAGAAAACTATTGTGCAACACTGACAGTAAAGTGAGAGTGACGGAGGGAGGCTGAGGTAAAAGAGCCAGTGTTGCCAGGTGAGGGTGATGGAGGGATCGATACTGTCTGGACCGGTGCCAGGATAGGGAGGAGGATTGTTGGAGTTCAAGGGGGATGGTTAGGGATGGAGAGGGCAGTTAGCATTCCACTGTCACACCTCGAAAGAGATAGCCTCTCCACTAAATCCTGGCATCAGTCGGCGGGATGCACCAGAGGTGACCAGAATAGCGCTCGAAATATGCCAGGATGCATTGCAACGGAAAGGTAAAAAAGTAGGTGTGATATTCGTGGAGACATCTACATCTCGACAGCCACACAGATGTCAAAAACGCAGTAAGCCTCTGGATTTACACTTTGAGGACTTCATATCAAGGGGTGCTCTTAAAGCTGTATTTAGTGTGGGTCAGTCACATCTAGTCAGGTAAATGTAACTTTAAAAGTCAGTCAAATCTCTTACTTTTACAAGGCCATCTGTATTCTGTCTTTATCCTGAAGGGACAACTAGAAGTAGAAAGGTCTTTCAGTTCAGAATTTTGACCATAGCAAATATTGTGTGCAGAAGGAAATGTCATTTTAGAAGTTACCAAGGACAAAAATGGCACACTATTCTATTTTTCTTGCTAGTAGCTGGTCAATCATTATCAAATAGTAATTTTGCTGAATAATGAATTGCTGTCTTCATGGACTACAGCTTATATGAAAGTATTACCACTCTATTCCTCCAAAAATTAAAAGCATGAAAATCTGTTTACAGATTTTCATTGAAAATAAATGAAGATAGTAACAAAAGCATACACTGCAGTATTTTGTTGTTGTTGTCACTACAAGCCAACAAGGTCTTTAGCAAATGCCATATTTGTGTATACACAAGAGTACTTGATCAAAATTGAAATGTGAATGGTAACTAAGGAGACGTCCAACCAATTTAAAGTCAGGAAAAGGTAATGCAAAGTATTTTTTCCTTGAAGTAAAACTGGAAACGTTGGTTTTAGGAGCACAAAATCATCATATTTCTGTTCACATTGTACACCGTACATGTATATATGTGCTACTGACTGAATATGTTAGACACGTAGAGAAAAAAGAACTTGAACTTGAACTTGAACTTGAACTGCTTGGCCTGAAGAAAAAAAAAGGATCGTACCTTTAAGTGAGAGTGTGAAAAGGGCAAACAGGGGGCAGAGAAATCTCTCCTAGAAGGGTAGAGAAAGAGGGAGGATGAACAGCTCTGGTGAAGAAAGGTGAATTTGCGTGGGTCGTCACTCTTTCTTCGGGGAATGATTCGGATGCGAGCGGACAGTCCCGCGTGCCGCTGTCACACCTACACACTGATTGTGTTGGTGCGACCTGTGGCGCCATGTGTGGTGCAGGCAGGTATTCACAGTGACCCACATAGCGGCCCATGGCCCCTGCCAATTTTCCAGGGGGAGGACGCGGTGGGCAGAAAGGGAATATACACCATAGGAGGAAAAAGCAGAATATGCCGACCTCAAAGATTTTTCACACCTGGCATCTATCTAGCATGTTAATAATTCTGCATGGGATATCAGCAAAAAAAGCAATGCTGACAAGCCCTATTACAAAAGTGGGAAAAAAGATTATGAAAAAAAAAAATTAGTGCATACGACGAGTGCAATGCTACACTCTAAGGTTTCACACTGTAATTGTGCACCCAAATCAAGATGAACCTTGAAATTAAGCCCTGAGGAAGGCAAAATCTATGTTTCAGACGAGCAATGGCTCTCCAAGCATGTTTTGATCTTTATGATTCCTATTTCTTTTTTGAATTGACAAATATTTCAGCGGTTTAAACATGAAGTGCAAATGAATTATCAAGAGCGAGAAGTTAAGAAGATAAGATCTCATAGTCATATCTCGCCTTCTTATACCCGAGAGGTTGAGAAGACAGGATCTCGCATCTCACCTTCTCAATTTCTCAGAACCAAAAAGGTGAGAAGATGAGATATCAAATCTCACCTTCTCACCTACTCAAACCTTGAGACAATGAATAAACGCAATGTTAAACTCATCTTTCCGCTTTCTCAGGCCCAAGAAGACAAGATCTCCGATCTCGCTTCTCGCATGCGAGAAGTCAAGAAGACAAGATCTCATAACTCATCTTCTCGGACCCAAAGTAGTCGAATAAATGAGATCCCATATATTGCCTTCTTGCTCTCTCGCATCTTAAAATTCATTTGGAGGGGTATAACAATAGATACACTTTGTAAGCAGAAACACAAGATATGAGGACAGACAAGTATCTAAGTAAGTGTGAAGGGGGTGGGAAGGCGTTCAAAGAAAGAAAGGGGTAGTGCAAATGTGGCCGAGATGACAGGAAGTGAGGAGGACAAACTCTCATCTGACCCTCACTGAACCAAGCTATGAGAGGTAAAGTGAGGTAACACCAAGGGACAAGAGAGGTTTGAACTATCACGCAAAGGATAAAAGTAGCTGTACAGTTTAATCCTCCATTTCATGGATATGATGGAGTGGGGCAGCCCACACCTGTCTGTCACACCTAAGCTGTCATCCAATCCCACGATGCATTGCCCCCGGGTGCACGTCGTACTGCCAGAGGTGGCCAGCTCCGTGATCCGTTATGATATGGTGTAAACCCTCGAAATCCCCCCAAAACAAAACCTCTTCATGGAATCACCACAACATTCCTTCATACGATGGCATTTAGAAGGAGTGTTCGTCAATACGTAGAATGCCGCCAAAATTATACCTGCGGGCCTGGTAATAATAGTAGTAAGAAAGCAAAATACCCCTGCCACTTCCTATATTTTCTTTGAGTAATCATGGCATTGTGCAATCAGCTGTTGCAAAAGATAGGACAATGGTCAAGTTTTTGAAATGCAGTGATTGATTTCCCTTTTGAGTTGTCGATTCAAGCATATAAGACGCCATCTTTCTATCAGTATATCCCACCCTCTCCTCTTGCCCCAGGCTTATAAAAGTTAGGTTTGCACAATTTTTCTTTTCTTTAAAGGGATGGTATAGTATCGGTGGATATGAGACTTGGGCTTTTACCTTTTTGTGAGATACTAAGAAACCACTTATGAAATAGTATAGAGCATACCATTCTAAGAGGAATTCAAAGGTTAGTTGATGAAAATCGGTTTTAGAATAGCTGAGACATTCAAAAACAAAGTAAAACAAAGCGATCGTAATAAAAGGTGGGTCCCAGCTTTTATTAGGATCACTCTGTTTTTATATCTCAGGCATCTAAAGACTATTTTTCATTGAATAAACGTTGAATTCATGTTCAATAAAAGTATTACATCTCAGTTGTTATTCTGGTATTTCTTTATCTAAGAAATATTAGAATCTAATGAAATGATATTCATGGCCAAGAAGAATATAGTGATGCCATAGCATGCTACATTTCTGTTGCAATGAATGATTGACGAGTGACATGAAATTTGCACCTTTAGCATGGCAGCAGTAATTTCCAAAATTATGTGTATTTTTTTTTCTTTAAATCAGATTTTTTGACAATATTCTGATACCAGAGGAGTGAGTGAGTACACCTTGGGTCCCTCTAATAGTTGAACCCCCCCCCCCCATTGTTTAAATAAAAGAATAAAAAAAGAGAACTTTGGTCAATGCCACGAACCTTAAACTACATTCCAAGCAGTCTTCTGTTGAGGAGGTTACTAGATATGACAGTATTCAGGTCAAGGCCCCATCTTTTGTCCAGCTGATGTAGCAGATACCAGCTCTTGTGCCCAGATGGGAGGTGACTTCAACCATGACAACTCTTCAACTTTGTGACAGAAAGTGCCGCCCAAAGACTGAACTATTACAGGAGGAAGGACACAAGTTTTCCAACGCTAAGAGATGAATGACGGCCTGATGCTTAATCGCCCTGTCCAATTACTGACAGATTATGATCAACTTTCAATCACACTCAACCCCCCCCCCCACATCCCTCCCTCTTCCTTGCCCACCCCCCCCCCCCCATCACCACTCTCGTTTCATGAAATGATAGAAAAGAGATGCCTGTAATATGATCCTGAGCGACCGTAAGCAGTCATAACTCAAACAGTACTTTCTCAAAAGGTATTGATAATGTTCTCGGTTTTCACTTTCACACAGTCCAACATGTTTCTGAGGGGAAAGAGGAGGAAATCAGATATGCACATGAGAGCAAAAAAGGAGAAAAAAAAAGAGTGAAAAGAGATGGAACATGATGACAAACTACACCATGTTTTATTGCCAAGGAATCGAAGAGGTAGGACAAATCTAGTACGGGTGACTCCCAACACCGAGAGTTCATCTCCAGAACGGATATATGAGCACCAATTGATACCGCGAATGGCACATCTTATCTCGCGCGCTTCCGACACCCCCATTAAATCATCCGGGAGTGAGGTTCGATCGAGGGGGAAATGGTGAGAGACGGAGGTGTCGGCCTGGTTTTGCATCTTGAAGTAGGATTATGACTGCACGCAAAGAGTCTTTCTGATATACACCTGGTATATATTTCATTCTTCTGCCTTTTCTTCTCTATTTCCATCTCTCCCTCTATGTTTCTCTCTCTCTCTATTTATATTCATCTCTTTTGCACTGTTCATCTATATGTATCTCTTTCTCTTTCCTTACTTAATCTATTCCTCTCTCTCTCTCTCTCTCTCTCTCTTTCTTTGCGTGCAATAGACATTAACCCGTTGAGGACAGACTGATTTTGCTACAACATGCATTTCCCATAGACACGTGCTCGAGTATACTCGGAACTCGTCCTGAACGGATTAACTACATTCCAGTAAGCAGCACTCTTGCTGCAGACCACCTTAAATTCACTGAAGGTATGATCTTGGATAGACCAAGCAGTATTCAAACAGACAAGAGACCATTTTTTCAAGCAGGTTTTTCGAACCTCCTTGATGAGGCTCCAAATTTCACCCACAGTATAAACTGGGTATGTATGATTGCAAAGTGCCTCGCAACACAGTAGGCATATTCTGGTGGTGAGATCTGGTATTAAAGACTAAGAAAAGGGGAGAGAGAAGGAGAGTGAGAAAAGGACAAACACGTTTTTTGGCTTGTGACCAGTGACAAGATATTTATAATGTGGATTGTAAGAGTTTTCTTTTTCTTTCTTTTTGCTGCTTTTTTCCCTTCTTTTTACTTCACATCTTTCCAGTTGTCTTCTTTTTTCTTTTTTTCCCATTTCTTCTTCAGGGCCTTGAATACAGACTAGTTTGCAGTCTGCTATCTGTTGATGTCAAGTAAAAATAGGGACTCTTTCTAAGTAGTGCTGTTCTCTATGGCTTCACTTTTTCCCCCCTGACTCTATCTCCTTTTCTAGATTTCCCACAGAGAAAGCAACTTGGTCCTCCTGGAAAATATTGAACTAAATGTTTATGTTGAAATATCCCTTTAAGCTTTGTGAAAACATACTAGTTTTTAAGAATGTTTTGTATTTGAGACCAAATATAGACCCGAACCTGTTCCTGAGTAACCTGCGAAATCCCCATGAGCATTGTATGGGCAACCCTGTCTGCTCATGTTGAAGTTAATCCTTGCCCATGGTGTTTCATTCCACAGAGCTTGTTTGGGGAACCACTCCAATGTTTTGTGTTTTCCAGACACATGATTTTTTTTTTTTACTGCCCGTGAAAACTTGGGAGTATCACTTCCAAAATCAACAGGTGATCTCATCCAATCCAGGGATGACGCTCTTTTCCTGGACGCAATTCTCACAGAGTTCATGTGACGCACTTCAACAAGCATGTACACATCATGTTTCAAAGTTTTACTTGTATTTGTTCATATCATTCCATCTCACACAGATTCTAGCTTCCATGGCAAAAGCCTATGCAATCATAGCAAGCGCTGGTAAAGACTTATATCACACTAAAAAGTTGTTGTGTGACAAAGATGCAGTTTCCCCGACAGCTAAACTGGGATTTCAGTGATCACAGAGTTATAGAAAGTTATTACCCCAAGCAAATATATCACCTTTCATCATATTTGGATGGTGCAAAATTAGATTTAAAATATTCCCCAACAAGAAGAAAACAAATGCAGCGAGTTGCCATTATGCACCTTTTCAAGTATCAATGGTTAGCGGAGAAATACTAACTCTTTATGTGTCATGTTCGCACGCCTGACTCACTCAACAGCGAGCCAAGTTCGCATATTCTGCTTGAACGCATAAACCCACCTGAACCAATCGATAAAACGCCACATGCCACAATACAATGAAAGTGTTTCTCGCGATTCCATTCCTGTCACACGCAGCTTGCATTTTATGTGGTGGTTGACTATCTAGCGGTGTTCCCTACTAGATTTGCGTTAAATCAAGTTTCTGTCACTGTTTTGTGTGTAAAAGTCATGCCTCTACAATAATGTAGCTACTGGTCGATTGAAAGAGAATCAATCATACATTTGTCGAACAATTTACATTAAAGCAACGCTTGGCATTTTTGCTACAACTTTGCCCACAACATGTCCAGGGTAACTGAAATCTATAAAAATCATATAGGTTTTAAGGACAGAATGCTTTCCAAAGGCATAACGAAGCATGGAATGGGGGCAGATTCATCACCTGTCTCCATGGCAACAACATCACTATCAATATATTTCTACAGCAAAATTGCACTAACTGTTCAACTGTACTTAGTTTTTAATTAATCAAGTATTGATCCTTATATAATTTTTGGCATCTTTTTGCTGGGCAAATCAATAGCTTTCTAATATTGAAGTCTATGAGCTTCATGAACAAGAACAGGGGTAATTGTTTGTAAGTGGTATAGTTTGTAAGTTCATAGATCTGAGTTGTTTGTTCGATTCTCATGTCAACATATGCTCCCAATCCTGTGACGTAGCAACTCTGCATCCCTAAACCTAACCAACTTTTCCCACAGAATATCACCATGACAATGACGTCACTCCGTAAATTCTTTTCTCAAAAAGAAAAGAATTTTTGGAGAAATGCCATACTCCTGGTGTTGTCCCTGACTTTGTTATCATTTACCCAGTTTGATATTACATCTCCATCTTGCCAATGGTCATCCGATGCCCCCTGCCCCCGCCGAAATATCTTTCTCCCACTCTATATATGTGTGTTGCCCCGGAAACATGACAAAGATGCCCTGTAAACATCGTCTATCATCACAGAAACCCTGGAACTGCTTGGTTCGTGGTACACCTGTGGTATTCTGGGGAAAAGTGGGGGGGGGGGGGGGTAGAGGGTAGAGATGGATAGTGATGGGTGGAGACTTCAGGCAGGTAACCACCATCTTCATGCAGACACCACCACCAAGTTTTCATCATGCCCAATACCTGTGACTTGGTGTCCTCTTACTATGACGATAAGGTGGTGATGATCTCACCCACATTGGAATGTCTTTCACACACACATACACACACACACACACACACACACACACACACACACACACACACACACACACACACACACACTCCCCCAGATGATGCTGGGTCTTCGATCCCACACAATAACCAGGTTCCTCTGTTTACATACAACATTCTGAAATTTCATATTTGTCTTCTCCAGTTCCCATGGCAACAGTATACAGGTGGCCTATACAGGTGCCCTGGAACAAGCCAAAGAACCCTTACTCATCTTGCAGTCTGATCCAGCTCTATCTGTCTGTCCTCTCCAGATCTTTCCCCTTGCCCTTTTTTCTCTCTTGTACCAGTTAATCCTTACCCAAGAGCCTATGTAGTACATTACACTGTAATTAAGATCCTTGTTCACATCCTCCGCTAAAAGTAATGACAATTCTTATCTCAAGTTTGTCATTGTAATTCAAAACAGACTAAGATGCAAAACTCAAAGGTACACATGATGAGAGGAATTGACATTTATTTGGGAAAACTGATTAAAAACAACTGAAATACATAGAAAAACACATTCAATATCTTGATCGATTTCATCCAACATCATTCCATCAAAAAGAAATGGAACCTGTTACTGGTACTCATAGAGTTAAGTGTTTTCTACTGGTTAATGCACATTAGATGTTCATCTGCAACTTTGAAGATTTATACCGGTAATCTTTTCATCAACGATAAAGTCTAAGAAATCCTTCAAATTTTAGACTGCAATATCAATGCATCGTTAAGGTCAAATCACATCATTAAAGGAGAAATCCACTCCAAATAAAAGTTAGTCTGATAAAAAAAGAGGAAAATCTTAGGAGTTCAATGGTATAATTTTGATCGAAATCGGATGAAAAATGACATTTTGAAGTACTGAATTGCTGTACTTTGTTTACAGATTAGCACATCTGCTGCAGTGTTTCCTTTGCAAAGTGGTATAAATGTCTGAACACTAACTGCTATTAAAATGAATAGAGATTACCTCATTGCAACCCTCTCTGGGTCTGTTTGCACTCTAAAATATCATGATAGTAAACATCGCGATGTTTGGAGTTTCAATGCACACAGCAATGTTGGCAAATTTAGAAATGTTGTGAGTTTGTGCCGCCCTAAAAGGCTTTTTCCACCTCCCTGGTTGCAGAAACCCACATGGGGGATTATCAAAAAAAGATTTTTTTTTTTAAAAATCATGCTGCACTCTGTGATTTCTGGCCATGTTTGTGGTAACTTGTGGCAACTTTCCCTCCACTGTTGTGTTGTTTCTGACGGTCGCGTCATTTCACTGGCAGTGTGAATGGCCTACCTGCACTGCCCCTTCAATGCACTGTGCCTTAGGATTCACCTTTCACATCCAACACAAACATACATTTCATGTTCATGCCTACCCTCGCTCTTTCTCTCCCCTCTCCCTCTTTCCCCCTTTCCTATACCTGTCTAGTAAATTCCCATTCTCACAACTCTCCGATGACATTTAGTCTCAGCAGCTAGACCTTATGTATTAGAAAGCACTTTGTTTTTCCTATGACAAGTCTGGATACAAGGAGCATGTAGACACGTTGATATGCCTGGAAATATAGATACAATAGTAACCACCAAACAAGATTATTGCTGCAAGTAGAAAAGAATTTGTAGCTATCAAAATAAAGAACAAAGAATTACTCCATCACCATGCATGTTTCACAGTGGTTATCACAAATGTCCACAAATTGACTAGCATTTGTGAAATCAATGTGTAGCATCTCCAAAGTGGAGAAAATGCTGACTGTGTTTCTTACCAGTATGGTGTCTCACCTCCCTGTTCTTACATGGACTCCTCGTCCCACTGTGCTTGATTACAGGAATTCAACAACTTTTGACAAGTTTTTCCAAGTCTCACAAGTGAAATCAAGACGATTAAGTTAAAACTTTTTCTTTATTAATGCATACAAATCCTGTCACTTAAAAACTACACATCCATGCGTGCACCCTATATCACCTTTACACTGATACTTCTTACCTAGCTTTCATACCTACCATGAGTGCTTAAGTTGAAACACGATTTGGTTATCAGTGGTTTTAGTAACTGTGCATGGTTAGTGTAATGCCCACACACTGGGGTTCATGTTGTGTAGTTTGCACGGGCCAATATCCGCCACCACCGAAGCGGGTGCACTGCTTAAATGCTTAATCGGGAGAAAAACTTGTCTCCCGACCCCTCCCGATTAAATGGCAAGCACTGTACTATCATTACTGCCATTTCCCCTGCTTCTTCTGTTACTAGTACTACTTCCACTATATTACTCCACTTCTACTACTGCTGGTGCTACCCCATCACTATCATTTTTGCTATCATTGCAAAAAATATATCTGCTGCATATTTGGTGCTGCTACACTTTCTACTTCCACCAATACTACCATAATAACCACTACTACATCTACCACTTGTGCTACTACTACCACTACTCCTCTTGTACATGTATGAACACATGAATCTTTTTGCATAATATACACGAAAAGGAGTAAGGGAGATTGAACATTATCTTACAGACAAAACATAGTTCTCATATGACTGCATGTGACTGTTGATTTTGGTCTTAAAATGTATTTTAAAAATGTATCCCAGAAAAAAATCCATAAAATCACATTTTCAGCTGGATAATGACAAAAAGTGTAAAATATTGACCAGTAAGATTCACCGGAAGTACAAGTATTACAGTCTCTGAGCGTACCTACAAACAGGTTTGCTACATAACTTTCCATAATAGATTATCAATAATTGACAAATTGGGCCACAGCAGTGTCCACCAACCTTCCACGATAGAGTGAATTGCACGCAGCTTATTGGGAAATACAAACAACAAATGCTAGGGCATGATCAATCATCATGTAACGTTCTACCTACCCACTTTTGAATGGGGAGGGCGCTTCAGGAATAAAGGTCCTGTGCATATAATGATCAAGATAATTCTAAACTTTTTTCAAACTACTGTAAAACGAGGAATTTTCGCGTGCACTTTAATTTCACGAATTTCGCGAGCGCCAAGATTCGCGAAATTAAAATGCACACGAAAGTTCTTGTTTACTCTATATGCATTGAACGCCAGTGGCACTTCGGGAAAATTTCATGCCACGAAAAAGCCTGTCAGCTCTAATTCGCAAAAATTTCATGCCGCGAATATATCATGTTTTACAGTACTCCAAACAGCTCATTATCCTGGCCAATCGCATCAGCCAGACAAGTTTCTTGGTAGATCCTTCAGTTGTCTTGTAAGCAAATTCCAAGTGGTGGAAGATGATTTCTTAGCCCTTCTGAGAACTGTGTTTTGGCTTTAAAGTGCAGTAGAGGGTCTAGATATGGAGACTAGTGTCATGCTCAGAATGTTAGCTTATGATGCCACAGTACATCAAAGTTTGCCGCTAAGGTAACCCTATATTCCACCAACCAGCATCGGTCGCATTGTAACTCAGGGATCCGGTTATCACTATGTGTCATCTAGCATGACACATGGGAAACCAATATTGGTGCAGCCCCAGTAAAATGTTCTAGCAAATCTCTGGGGGGAAAGAAAAAAAAAAGGAAAGAGAAGAATAAAAAACACAACAAAACGGCCTACAGGTCTCCCTCCACATGCATGATTTGCCTAAAGGCAATAATGAAGCACTTGAACACATGTGGAGGCAATGTTTCAAACCAGTACGTCTTAAGGATCAAAACTAAAAACAATCAGAACTGAAACATTAACTTTGTAGAAAAAAAAATGATAATAATAATTGTCCCATCTTTAAAAATGGCTTATGTAGGTATCCATTATGTGTGCCCTTACACATCACCTTCTTCTTCTTCTTTTGGTTAAGTCTGCCTCCTTCAATAAGCTAAAGATTCTTGCAGACTACGTCATTTACATTATAATGACATCCACGTCCCTATCATCTACAACTTTCTTCATGGCGTTATATTACCGAGGAGCTCAAACAGGGTGATTCAAGCTGCTTGAAATTGCAACCTTTTCCGTTGGTAAAGTTCAAAACACTTACACCAGGGGGTAAATCACTAGATAATAATATACACATATTTTAAACAACTTATCTAGCAGCCTTGATATGGACTTCAGCATACCATGCACATTTTTGTTTGTTTGTTTGTTTGTTTTGGGACTTAATCTAAAAAATCTACAAGGCTAAAATATTATCATAAAACATATTATTATTATTATAAAATTACTGAAAAGCATATTGAAATCCTTTATGAGTGGTTCTCTGAACACAGACTATTTTTTAATGCAAAAGTTGAACAATAAGGCATAGGGTTGTAATAACTGACTCATTAACTAAAGAACATTTTTGGTGCCAAACCAATGAAAAAGTAGTGAGTTGATGACATCATCACTTCGATTAATTTTCATGTATATGCCAGTGACCACTATTACTATTTGGCCAAAGATATATGAATCATGATATTTCCATGATATTTCCATGTTACTGTTGTTGATGTTGTTGTTCATGTTCCATGGATTTTTACGAAAACAGAGCCCTAAGGAAGACCGGCAGCTAGTCTGTTTTTAGTCTGTATGATTGTATGATATTATTTTATTTAAATACTTGATGTGTGTGACTACTTTATATCGTTTTGAAATGTATTTGTCTATTTCATATTGTTATACATTTTATGCTGATCAGGCTACTCTGGATAAAGAATTGCAATAAAAAAAAAATAAATAAGTTTCTTATTTAAAGTCCAAGTTTGATTGAACTTCTGTCATTCTATTTATTTGAATTTTATCTGATTTCCTTTGGGGACATCAGGGCCAAGATGTTGAGCTGCACTTTAAGTGATGGATGAAAGTAAAGTATGACCAAATGTCAAAGTGCAAACTGTTCTATTGAAGGCCAAATCCCCACAGCTCACCACCTCACCAATCTAGGAGTCCCCTAGAGCTGTCACACATACACACACTGACTGACTGACCTCCTATGTACTTCCAACCCATGGCATTCAAGGTCAGGTCAAAGTCTTTTTATTCCTAGTGGGGGGGGGGGAGCTGTAGAGAAGTCTTGACTGGAATACAGAGCTGTTAATGACTGACACCCTCATTGGATGGTCTCATGGGATTGCCATCATCATACCCCACCCAACCCCTATCCCTTTCCCCTTACTCAAACCCAACACCCCACCCTAACTTCACCCCTATCCCTTTCTTCTACTCTCCCTCTACTCCATCTCCTTTCCCACCCCATCCCACCCCCATCCCCCAAAAAAGAAAGATTAATGAAACAACTTTATAAAACACTCCAGTTGCATTGATGCACTGGAATTAAAAGTTTAGCATCATAATGCAAAAAAAAAAAAATGATTTTATCTTCCTTCGTTTGAATACTAACACTGCCTTTGATATGTTGTTCTTAACTGTGGTATCATACAGAAGTAGCTAAAACAAAATAAAAACCTTGTATCAAATCATATTGCATCGAACGTGATAGACAGGTGCTTGAAACAATGTAAAGATCGGCAGTCATTATCAGTACAGTCATTCAATACACAGGCAAATGCAACGACTTCAAGTTTGGCCCAATAGCTACAAATCACAAACTACAATGCAACACACCCTCATTACATATCAAGCCAAGCTGCAAGAGCTTAGATGGGGTCCAGTTTCTTCCCCCATCACCCCCACCCTTATGATCTGCCCACATTTCTCCAAGCTGCTCATCACTGACAAAACAGCTCATTGGATCCCTGCTTAGGGGGATGATCCCTTACGAAAACACAGGAGTATTAACCAGCAATCGCCCGGATCTACCACGAGGGAACCAGCGGCCGAACGAGAGATTGGAGCCACAAAGGCTTGCTGGCAATCGGCAGCATAGGCACAAAGAACGCCAATATGGCAAAAATGCAAAAACTTTTAGAGCAGATTCTACCGCCAAACTCTTCGCCAAATCTTTTGAGAAAACATACAGAAACTTTCCTTTTTTCCCTCTTTTTTTTCTTTTTTTTTTTTGCTCATGCCCTCCTACGCTCTATTTGTGTTTTGGAGCACATTCTTCGATCATATGTCAACTTCTGGTTACAATTCGCATCTTGTTTTGTTTCACAGAATACGCCGTAGATATGTGCATGCAGCCATTTGAATCGGGAGGCATCTACTGATACAAAATGGACACCAAAATTAAATTTTGAAGAGGCCACGTATCATTCTTAGCATGACTGCAGGATTCTACTCATTCGATGCCTTAAAAAAAAGAGAGAAAGGTGGGTATTTAAAAATTACTATGCCTCTATTCAAGGATAGGGCACACATACTTCAAATATCCTGCCTGTAATTCAAAAAATGTAATTGGCAATTTTCTGAACAGACGGAAAGAAATATCTGGTAAGATCAAACAGGGGAGAAAAAAAAAATGCAGCACTAGATGATCATGATGAAGAAAGAGCGAGAGAAACAGAGAAAGTGGGAGAGAGATAAAAAAAGTTTGAGTGCACTCTGACTGCACCAGGGTCCACGTATATCTCGTAATCCTCGCATTGCGTTCTTGCCCCGGGACTATGCAAATCGGTGTAATTGACGACAGTCGCACAAGGGCAGTGACAAGAAGTGTCATCGCCGCGAGACTCGGCTTACCGCCGGAGATCGCAGGTCTCTTCCAAGCGTGGAGCCCAACTTCAAAGAGTCTCCAGCTTAAAGGTAGAACCCATCACATGAGAGTCCACAAGAAATGTAAATGACCACACACCTTCCCAGCACCACTATGCTAAGATTACAAACGTGCCATAGTCATCTTGTGCCGTACATATGTCAGTGGGATGAAATGGATCAAATGAGTGGTGTTATTGCACTTTTATAATGCTGCGTTCCACACGGAGAACCATGAATGCCCAGTTATACACGTGTGAGAATGTAATGCATGGATTGGAGGACAAGGAAAAAGAAATATGGAAAATGTGCTCAAGACTTCACAGAGACAATACCACTGTTTGTGAGCAATTCTGCCATTAACTGCATGTTCTACACTTCTCTGCAATTTCTCTTTCATTTGCACTAGTAGTCTTGTGCAGTCAACTCCCAAATCAGTGCCCTTACAGGTGTAACTCATAGGTAATACACTGGTTTACACACCATTGCCATCATGATGTGTTGTGACCTTGACATGCCACTATATCAGTCAAGAATTGGAAATTATGACTGGACACTATACTGAAACATTCAATCTGTGGCCATGATTGAACTTCACAATGGAAAACTAAAATCACAGTTCATTCCCCCAATAACTGGGAGATGTGATTGACATCCAAAGCTAATCAAAGAGAAATTGCAGGAAATTACTGCCTTTTGCCACTTAAGGAAGGAGGTTTATCTGACAACAGACAGTGATTACTTTGATGGTAAATGCCATAATTCAGGCTAAATTGTGAGAACAGCTGAAAAGTAGGCAAAGTATGGTTCATACCTTGAAGGGTGGATGCCCTCTCTTTTAGTCTGAAAAATGCATATATTACTATGAACATACTCTATCTTCAGTAGAAAGCAACTGGCACACACACACACACACACACACACAAAGCCTAAAAATGTTACATCATGCTGTCAACCAGTTTGTTATGGAGAATTTAGAACACTTCCTAAAAACTGGGTTTTTTTTTTACTTTCTTGGCAAGAAACTGTCATAAATATTCAAAACACCACTGGAGCAAGGGAATGACAATGAATCAAGCCAAAAAGTTGTCATTTTGTGCAACTACATGTATGTTTCACTTTTTTCTGCATACTTCAAGTACTATCGCTCTATCACATGATCACATAAATGACTCAGATTCTTACTCATGCTTCCATAAATGATATTAATTTCTCGCACATTTTCCTGAATTTGATAGCTAATCTGAAAGAGAAAGTTTATTGGATAAAGCATTAGGGGGCTACCACATTTGAGATGTGAGAAAGGACCATGATGCTGCTAAGCCAACACAAACAGAAAGGATGACACTAACATATTAGAAAATATTGATATGAATATAAAGATTCAGAGGGATATTTAATGAGATGCACCACTTGACAGGAATATTATGCTATGGATTGCAGGATGGATAGATAGATAGACATACACAGTTGAAGAGATAGATAGATGGACAGATAAACATCCCAGATGATTAAAGGACAAGTTCACCTTCATAGACATGTGGGTTGAGTGAATGCAGAAATATTAGTAGAACACAACAGTGAGAGTTTGAGCAAAATTGGACAATCCGTTAAAAAGTTATGAATTTTTGAAGTTTCTGCTCAGTCCCGGCTACGTCCCGGCTGGATGAAAAGACTACTATAGCTTGTGATGTCACATGAGTACAACGATATAAAGAAAGAATAAAGAAAATTCAACATATTTCCATTTTTCTCCCATAACAAAAGAACACTCGACTTCTCTCTTTCAGAAGGCAGGGGGAATAATATTACCCTTAACATACGTCAGTAGCAAGTCAAAGAACTGTGCACTTTATTCAAAGAGTAAAGTTTTGTGAAATTCTCTTTTTATATTCCTTATATAGTTGTACGCATGTGACATCATATACTGTAGTAGTCTTCTCTTCCAGCAGTGACTGCGCTGATGCTTAAAATATTCGTAACTTTTGAACGGATTGTCCAATTTTCCTCAAACTTTCACTGATGTGTTCTACTAATATTGCTGCATTCTCTCAATCCTTATGTATATGAAGGTGGACTTGTCCTTTAAGTACTGTAAAACAAGGAATGTTTGCGAGCATTTTAATTTCACGAATTTCGCAAGCGCCAAGATTCGCAAAAATAAAATGCACACAAAAGTTCTTGTCTACACTGTATGCATTGAACGCCAGTGGCAATTTGCGAAAATTTCATATCACAAAAAAGGCCGTCGGCTCCAATTCGCGAAAATTTAATGCTGTAAATACATCATGTTTTACAGTAACTAACAGATGGTTAATGACGGGACATCATTGAAGAGATAACAAAGCCGAAGAGTGGGAAGTAATAGAGAGTATGGGAGAGGTTGGGAGATCGAAGGAAGAAGGGATAGAGGGGAAGAGGAGATAGACAGAAGAGGAGGCAAAGGAAGGGGAGGAGGAGGAGGAAGAAGAGGGAGACTCCCCCCAAAAAAGAAATTCCTGGGCTGATGGAGCTGGGAACTTTGGCAAATGACAGGCAGGCCGAGATCTGCGCTGGCAGCTCAGCTTGATCTCCCCTTGATCCCCACTGACAAATAGGGTCACATAGACTTCAACGTCTCCCGTATGATGGGTACCCATCACCATGGCGACCGCATCCTCTACCACCCCATATTTAGCCAGAGCTCAAGATTCTTTTCCTCCCACTTTAATACCCCCTCTCAAAGTTTCACTTCCCTTGCCCCGACTCCACCTCCTCCCCCCCCCTCCCCCCCCACCCCCTCCCTATCTCTCTCTTTCTCTGTCTCTCTCAATGTCAGAAATGCATACGTCAATTTCTATAATGTATATTTACATCTGCCAAGTGCAGGCAGAGAGATGTGGAGTGTGCATAAGAGGGAGAGAGAGAAAGGGAGCCAGTCACACATGCGGCTTTGCAGTCAGCCAGTCCTCCAGAGCACTAATCGGCTGGATCATATTGCCTTTCGCCAAGTCACTCTCCCCTGTCAATGGCAACTGACAGCTGGCAGTCAAGGTCACGTCGTGATTAGTCCCTGCTGAGCTGTTGAAGGCTAAGGTCTCCTAAACACCTTGAATCAAGACTAGCATTGTCTAGGACATTGCTCATTAGAAATTATATGTAATAAGGCAGCATCTGTGTCCACTAAACGCTTAAACCAAATCATATCAAATGAAAATGATAGACATTAAAACTCCCATTCATCAAAAGTTTAATTAACTCCATGGCACTGAATACGTGTGCCTGATCGAAGACATGTATTGTGCTTTCTATTAAAGGCTGTACAACATGGGAATCACACTGTGATGTGGATGTCACTCATCATGATTATCTTGATGCGACATTTGACTGAAATTTTCATAAGAAATTCTACTCCAATTCATTTTGACAAGGAGGTAAGAAATGTTACAGGAGACTGCCTGGCTGAAGAAAACTTTTGCTTATCTGTTTCATTGAAAACACAATAAAATGTCTCTGGCATTGCTATGACTTTAGTGATAAGATACTAACAAATAAATGACAGCATTCATGGAATTCATCAAACATGTAAAGTCAGGTTCAACTTTTATCTATTTCTGTGCTTTAATGATACATTTATATTCAGTGCTTAGTGCTTCCAAATTACTGGCTGCATGCATGTATGTACAGTTCTAGCTTTGCAAACAAGTAGCACTTATTCAGACTGGTTCTAATGATTAGTACCTAAACAATGAATACACTTACATCCAGTTGAGGGCATAGTTTGGAGGTGCCATAAACAAAAGGACTGGTCAGGTGACAAACTTCGCAAAGTTTTAGCAGCAAGTGTTCAAACTGCTCAAACATTGAGAATATTTGCAGGGGTTCCAGAAATTTCCCTAATTTGAGTGAACTTAGAGAGCCTAAAAACTTCCGAGAAGTTTTGCCAGTTTGACTGTGGCTCATGTGTTTAGGGGAAATAGCTTGCTTCAATGTAACTGCTGGCTGAGAGAAAAAAAGACAGAATTTCCCGAACTAGGCATCTTTTTATACATGGTAAAACAAAAGTCCTGCTACATTCTCATTTTGTTTTGAGTTTTTGAACAATGATTAGTGCTGTGCTCTGTGCATTTTGCCTTGAGGTAAGCACCAATACTTGCAAACCACTTGTCCTAGGGCTAGAGCTTAAAATAATGGAAGTATATGTGTCTGTATGTCAGTCTGTCCAGGCTTCGCACATCTTCCAGAGGGACCCATCAACTGGAAGTTCTGTATCCTAGCAACTGATTGATGCAGGGCATCCACTACTCTCATCCTCTGAAACTGGAAACTCTTGCCTTAAGCTTTAATTCTCAATTCTCTTCAGCAATGGAAAGTCCTCATCTCCCCCCCCCCCCTTCACCAACAGATCAATTACAGATGGGAGATAAGCACAGGTACAGACCACAATACACTTTTGATGAAACCAATCAGTCTTTGATAGCTCTATTCTGATTGGCCACCATGCAAATGACAGCTTCAGCGCTGCTAATCAATCCATCGCACACTTGTTGGCAACGTGCTGAGAAACGCCATGTACATGCACCATCTCACCGCAAAAGATTCTTGAGCTGTCGTGGGTTTCGACCACGAATCCACTCCGATCTCCACCTGCCGAGAAGGGTGGGGGCACAGCGAGTCGCAGAAACTGAAGTACGGGTTCACTGCCCTGTTCGGGTGAGTTTCTAGCCACACTCAACTTTAAAATTCAGGCAATGCCCGCGTGATCAATGGCAGCTTCCCAAAGACAGTTCCCCTGTAGGTTGGGCAACAGATTGTAATAATGGCCGTTTTCACACGAGCCGAGAAACTTAGATGCAATGGTCAATCACAATTGCGATATTAGAATTATCCCTCGTACACACGACCGACCGAGGAAGCGCTTCAAAGATTCTGTGGTTTAATTTCAGAGCAAGAGGAGGTGTGGGTTGTTTCCAGGTACTCATCAATCACTCTTGAACAGAGCTTGAAACACCATACAAGCGGTAAATTTGAATTTCCGTTTTTGCTGTTCGGTTGGACTCATTAGTAGTAGTAGTAGTAGTTGTAGCAACTTTACTGAGGTCATGTGAGAAATGTACTGTATGTGTCAAATATTTTGCAATGTCTTTATTTTTCTGAATTTTGTGAGTCAGGTGCCATTCCCAAATTTGAAGACACTTGAAAATACTAACACTGACCCGATATACTAAATATATGGTGCAGAGAGTATCATAGTGCGGTGGATGGTACTTCGTGACACACTTCACTCTCAATGCTTGCATGCACATACTTTGCATCAAGTTTGAATTACCACCCGGAATACCATCATGGTATTTCACAATGTACTTTGAGAGGTATTTTGGTGGTGTATTTGCATTCACATTACGAAATACTGCACAAAATTCTGCGCGGTGTTTCACCATAGGTGTGAATGGGCCCACAGTAGATTCCTTCCTTAAAGGTCCTATTTACCTTTGGGAACAGTGATTTAAAAAGATTTCAAGATATGACATTTAATGCATACATGCATGTGTAGGTCTGTTGTACCATAAAACATCCTATCATGTAAAATTTTTGTGATAAAGCCTAAAATAAAAGGAGATATCTGTATTTTTCTCAATAAACCGTAACTGTAGACCAGTAGACAGTTTAGTCTGGAAACATCTTTATTATAACTATTGTTCACATTTTGTATATTCAACAATACTTAACATTGATTTTTAATACCTATTTAATTTTTTACAGTGGTTGTTTCTATTCCTAACTCACATTTTAGAACTATTCTAAAGCACTAATGCTGGGTTTTTGTTTCATCTGCAAATGGTAAATCATGCCTTTAACCAACTTTTTTCTCTGTACCCCTCCCCCCCCCCAAAAAAAAAAAGAAAAGAAAAAAAGAAAGAAGGTGAAATGCCTCTGGTGACTTGGAAATGAAGTGTTCCCCAATGTAGTATCACACTGCCAAGCAGCTGGGAGCTTTTGGGGTGTTTTGATTTGTGTTTTTTTATTATCATTACTATGAAATGGAGAAGGGGTATTTCAGACATGGCTTCGATTATCACGAAGGAATATATATATGGTTCTGGATGGATTACCATTACCTGGAGGCTATCTGTGAGATACTACCACAAGTTTTGGTGGATGCTTACACTCTCTAGCTATCCAGCCATCCATCAATGCCTCACCGCCAATACAAGAATGACAAAAGAGGAAGCTTTTCTTCTTCTCATTTTCCTACAGGGGTAGCTTGGCATTTTGCAGTTGCAAGGATATTTGGTCAGTGGAAGAGCATAAGAATCTGTGCCTCTTTCCCTACGTAAAAGCTTAAACACAATTTCTGGAAATTATTGACAGCAAAATGTGTGGTTAAACTTCTGTTACTTAAATTTTCATGATCATGTAGGAGATGTCATGTGATAAAAATTGGAATTAAGATAAGGATGTTGCTGCTTGTCTCAATTCTTGACGACCAAATTTTGAAGATACTAGTGTGAGTAAAATCTAATGCTACATCCCATTCTTTATCAGACTTGTTTCCTGCATACATGTCCTTTAGCAGGGTTGCTTTCTCGGTTTGTTTCCAGCACATTTAAATTTTTCAACTCCTTTGATGAATAAACTACAGGTAATGAGAATATCCAGCTTTTAATGATCAAGAACAAATTTAGCCAGTTTTGCCCACAGAATTTCCACTTACAAGAGCTATACTACAACATACAGACCAAACTTGTACTTTGGACACAGTCTATTCTTTCGTTGTTGTTTTTTTTCCATCATTAGCATACACACAGTGATATACTACATAGCATCTGTTGAGTTGTGCTGGAGTTGTTAACATGAAGATTGAAAGCAGTGAACTTTACATCCTACATAGACATAAAAACCCACCCTAATCTATCCTTCAGTCGCGATACATTCTTCTCATGAAGGCTCTTGATTAAAATGCTCAGTACCAATGATCATTAAGAAGAGAAAATTTAGAACATGTCTTCAGACATTTATATCTCAGAAGTCTAGACACCAACATTGGCACTCACGAAAAACTGGCCTCTTTCCAAAGCCCTCATGCTGTCGATGGCACTGACAATCGCAAGCAAAGCGAGCTGACATCAGACCCGCCAAGCAGGTAGGCTCTTTGGTATCTACAAAATGTGAGTTATCATATTAGCTGGGAGAAAGCTTAACCTGCACACCACTCCAGCTGAATGAAATCAGTCACTGCATACTGTAAAACCCAAAGTTTTTACATGCATGAAACTTTTATGATTTCGTGAGGAGCCACAATTTTCAATTCAATTCAATTCAATTCATGCTTTATTTCATTTTTCGAAAAGAACATAAACATTTCACTTTCTTTGGTAACAGAGAATAAGGTTGCATAGTCAAAACAAAGTAATTTGAGAAAAATATAATTGAGGAACCTTGGAATAAGAAATACGTTGTAATGAAAATTGACTGAAGTGATAAAGACGACATAATACGTAAGACATCGAAAAAAAAAAAAAAAATTACGAAAGTAAAATGCACATGAAAGTTTTTGTCTCCACAATCCAGTACATGGAGTATATAGGCCTACTACCCGTAATCATTTTTTTTCATGGGCAATAATTCAAAAAAGTTTCTTGCAGTACAAAAAGCTGTTGGCTCTAATTCACAAAGGTTTCTGGTTGGGAATGTTCCCGGGTTTTGGATGTATTATTTTTTTTAATGGAAATAAATAAACAATTGAAATGAATTGAACTGAATTGAATTGAATTGAATTGAATTGAATTGAATTGAATTGAATGTAATTTATTAGGACATTTCAACCAACAGAATTGCTAGATTTGGCTATAACCCCAACATTGTGAAATGGATGTGCATGGCTTCTTTGCACAGAGGTCTGCTGACTGGTTGCGCTTCAGCCATCGAGATATGCTGGCAGGAAAATCTGGTGATTCCAAGGCATTGGGTTACTAACATCAGACAGGTTTACCAAGGCCCTCGTGCCATGTCTTGCCTCTTACTAATGGCTTGTCTCCATCTTGTGTGGAATACCCTCCACTCATATCTCTTTGTACTTGGGTGTATTAAATCCAGAGGCCGGGGCTTCAGCAGCGGCTAATGAAAGAATAGAATATCACAAGTTTCCTTTGAGTGCCTCTACAGGATGCTCATGCAGTATTTTGTTATATGTTACCAAGGGAGACTGTGTGTTTGATGAGAACATACATTGATATGTGTGCCCAACCCACACAAACCATCCTGTTTCAAAAGCAAATCAGATATCTCTCGCCACTCTCCATTTCTACCACGTTTTTTTTTTTTTTTTTTTTTTTTTTTTTTTTTGGTGGCATCTATTCCAGCCTCCAATTTCACGTCTCACCTGTCCCATCTGGGATGCACAGAGCGATGCCTCAACTCACGCATCACATTGACATCTGTCTCCTTTCTGTTCCCAACAAGTACAACCACCACCTTACCCCCCCCCCCCCCCCCCCCCCCCCCCCCATCCCCATCTCTCCTCTCCTTCTGATGATGAAAAGCCGGATGTCTTTGAGATAACAGATGTTATACATGGATGATCAAAAATATAAGTATATATATATTTTTTAAATCAGATACAACACAGCTTTCCCATGATGGCACAAAAAAAAAAGTGATTCTGAAAGCTGTAGGCTACCATCAAACTTGAGAGATGGTTTTGTCAGGGCAGGCTTGGGGAGAATGGGGAGAAAGCCAGGGAAAGAAGGAGGAAGGATAATGGGGAGGGGAGAAAATGCTCATCAGGAGGTTTGAGGAGCTAGGGTGAGGTTATTGAATACGGCCAATCATGATTTGCTTAATTCTGGGTGGAGACAGTTACACTTCACACAAAGAATGGGTTAGGTGTGGAAGGGGAAGCTTTCTAAGGCATAAAAGAAGAATTTGCCCAAAGCATATCTCAGGAAATGCAGAAATACTAGTGGAACATATCAGTGGAGTTTATAGAAGGCAGAGCAGTCCGATCAAAAGACTTTTCCCCTCCATCTCCCCTCTCCTCCTTTAATGGTGTCAAACTGAGACTAGGACAGAATCCTAACTCTCCCCCAGGACTTTGAAGCACCGGATGTGCGAAAAGATACGGTGCAGAGTATACAAAGAAAAGTCGAGTGATGGCTTGGCTGGGGGGGGGGGGGGGGGGGGGGGCGGAGATCTGGGCATCCATGTCATGTCAACTGAGGGTTATGAATAGGACAGATAAAGCTATCTTCCGCAATATAAATCAGATCAAGAGGCAACAAGGTTTTATGACAGCCAAATGTTTCTATATTTACAGAATGTTTATACGCTCGGGGAGATTGAGAAGGCATGCAGAACCAAATTATCTATATTTTTTAATATCATTTCATGTTTTATCACTTTTTATACTGAAGCAGTCTAACTAGCCCTCACATCATTAACAGCTTGAGTCAATTTTCTGGTCAGACTGACCCAAGGTGCAGTTCTGGGGAATGATAAGACTTCAAACTTTCCCCTACATCTTACATCACAATTACCTAGAGTACTATCCAATTAAGTCACTGAAAATCAAGGGGGAAGCTACCTTAAAGGTCATATATCCCTTTTACAAACATCACAAAAATTTTGCTCAGTTCAAGATAAATGTCTCCCAACATCACATCTGAAATCTTATAGTAATTCACATCAGATTTTTTTAACAAAGGGAATAAAAATCTCAAGAATATGCTCCCCTTTTGTACTGAGAAAAACTGTTGGAAATTTTTGGAGGTCTGAATAAATTCACTGGAAAGCTATTGTATATTTTCCCCTCCATCACAAAGAAGTTTCTAGTTTTATTATTTTGAAGAAAGGTCTGAATTACCTACCTATACAATACACTACACTGTATCTTATGAAAAGAATCCTATTATCGTACAGGGTTGTAAAAGGGACGCACAAACTTAAAGCATATACTTTATCTAATCTCATCACTCCTACAGAAATTATTCTTTCCTCTTTGTTTCCCATTACATTCCAAATCGTTTCCTATTCTTTTTTACTATCAGACAGAAACAGTATGATGAGGAATGACCAAATACCTTTAGAATATTAAGAACTAGAAAAGCACTCTGAGAGAGCAGACCTCCGCCAAGCATGCAGCTCATTTCCACCACTGATCTTGTTCTTCCATAGAGATATTAGTGATTTCCACCCATACGTATTTATAGCATTGTGTGCTGAAAGTCGCCCAATTTCCCAATATAGAAGCCTTTGTTACGTCATAAACCCTCAGCTGCACGGCGCGCCTCGCCCTGGCAGAAACTAGAGCACGCACTTTAGTGCGCGCATGCAAACCTCAAATATGCGCAGCCTGAACTCCCAAGTTCATTGACCCTACCTGCCAAAATATCGAAAATCCTCCATAAATTCCCCAAAAATTGTCAGATCACTACCAAAATTTGATCACTTGTTACTTGTATCATTCTAAACCTTTCCTGCAAGTTTCATCCCAATCTGTTCACTATTTTTTGAGTTATTTTGCACACGGACAAACTAACACACAAACACACAAACCAACGGTAACGAAAACATAACCTCCTCCCTTGGCGGAGGTAATGAACAATTGCAGGAGCACAAAGCTGTGAAATTCAACAGACAGAACGGAAAGTGAGCACTTCCCCAAAAATAGAAATGAAATTGAAACAGTAAACAGCTAATTATCAATATTTTCACACAATCCAAAGGTTAGATATTTCATTAGCTATGCAGAGAGGGCATCAGTTGACGTTATCTCTTCTGAGAAATGTCACTGCAAGAATACATCTGTTAGTAATTCTTTGGAGTGAAGAAAGAAAACATAAAGAGCGGCCTCCTCCGCAGACTGGGCACAAATTATTTATTCCCATTTACATGCCTAAAAGTCAAACTTAATCTTATCAACTCACTGCAGCTCCTCATTATTCTTCATTCATCAAGATGGGAATACAAACGCCCACTCAAAGTGAATGGAGAAAGAAAATACATTAACAGCCAGGAAACCAACACTCCACCGCCACATCCAATTCACATACTTGTTTCAACCCTTTCGCATCATAAAAACAATCCATACTGACTGTGCTTAACATCCCACACTATGCCCTCACTAAAAATATATAAATGAATAAATGAACAAATGAAAATAAATAAATAAATGACTAAATGAATACATAAAAAGATAATAAAGAATCTGCCATTTCAATAACAGTCGTGAAATATCATACATCCATTACTCACAACATCGCAATCCCATCATCTGTCAAAATTACTGCCCTCAAGTTTCATCATGCGCACATTATGGATTGCAGTCAAAATTATGTAGAAGCTGGCTAGGTTTATGGGACTAGCAAGAGAAATATGTTCCAGCAAAGACAATGAACAAAAATAACCAATGACAACAAATTCAAGCTTTAGTTACCAGTTGATCAAAATGGACATTTCCAGATGACACAAACACAATTATGTGTACCTGGCAACTTACATCAAATATAACATATAGAAAGTAAGTAAGGATAAATTTCTTGGCATATTTATAACTTTCTAGTGTTGTTTTATTTCAATGTGTCACACTCAATTTTACAGCTTTCTTTCAAAATTTGTTTCTGTCAGAGTAAGATTCTTCATAGCCATAGTTTTCCCTACCACAATTTTGTTTTTTTACTGCTTGTTCCTCTTATTGCTTCTTCTTTGTCACTTGCGTCAATACACGAATGTTTGAGTGACTTTGTGGTCACTTGTCATGAAATACATCGACATCTCTCTAAACTCTTGAGCTTGGGCTGCAGCCAGCCTGGTATATCACTTCACTCCAGACATTCATACAGCTGCAGGAGGAAACCGACTGGAATAAAATGTGTCAGCAGTTTTTGTTGTGAGGGTGCTGCTGTTACTTGTTGTGCTTTGACATATCAAATACTTGTGATGAAATCGAGCGAATACATATATATCGCTTCTGCAGACGGAACACTCCCTGGGTCGATTAGCATTCGCCGTGGCGACGCGACATGAGGGGCGTGACTCATCAAATCTGCAAAAGAAATCTCCATGCAGAAAAAGGTGACTTCCTGGTAAAAACAAAACAAAACAAAACAAAACAAAAAACAGGATGATAATAATGAAATAAAAAACTGCACTTGTTTGAGCATTATTGCAAATGATGTACATCATCACATCAGTGTTTCCTGAAGAAGGGCACTGACAGAGAAGCGGGAAATTGCTAGCTAGGAGATCAAAGAGTCATTTTCGGTGAGCGGCTTTTTGTTTCATACATGGTTGACGTCTGATGGCAGTAGCAGGAGATGAAGACAGACAACCACATGCCTGCCTATTTCTCTCTTGATTCACTTTTGCTTTCATTCCTTTTTTTCCTGGTCTCTTGGTTTCCAATGACTTTTGTTTCATCTTTTCCTCAGCTTGTTCTTTCTCCCTCCTGATGGTTCCCCTCCCGTTCCGCCCACTGCATTATCTGCTTGGGGACGGATCAAATTTTGGCAATATTAACAATAATCACTGACCTCATCGTGGACGTCAGGACGGCACAAGCGGCCACCAGCCCAACGGGGCTTGTGACGACAGTTGAGTCTTGGGGAGCTTACAAATGAACAAACAAATTAAGACTCGTCCGTCTTCCTCAGAAAATGACGACCAGAAATAGATGACATAAAAATTCACGGCGGCAGCAAGCAACAAGCGAATCTTGAAAATTGAGTGGTTCGTTCGTGATTAATCAGCGACAGTATACTGGATAGATTGGAGGATATGCACCAGAGTACCCCTTCCCGGTTTTTGAAAATGCCTCATGAACAGAAATACACCGGCCTTAATGGGTACTGCCTCTCTTGCTGCGAAGGCAATGACATTTTGGCAGGATGCAAAAGATCACTGAGTGGGTGTTCAAACTGGAGGATAATTTGGCTTTTATGAGCACTGACGTTAGTCCTCAAAGATTTCCAGGAACAGAAGATTTATCGTCTTGAATACCAGTGCAGTGCAATTCAAGGTTATACAGCAGTTTCTCAAAACTTTTTAAATACTCTACTTTGCAGAGATGGTCTCCAAATTCCTTTCGATTTCTACTAGTAATCTACAACTCTTGAAACATCCACTGACCATCACCTACTGAAAGACCCTACTCCTTTCTAAAGAAATGAGGTAAAGAAAAAAGACAGAGGAATTATCAAAGGAGTGATAACTGATCTTTATGCTTCATCTATTTGGAGCAATATTTCTTTATTCTTCTCATAGCTCTCCACTCTCCACCTCCAAATCTCATCATGTCACAAATGTTCATACTTTGGCAACTATATGAACTTTTCCCCCAAAGCAACTGGGTGCAGGTTACAGCCCTACCAACGGCATCTGTCCATATTTCTGCCTCAGCTCAATCTACCCTCCCCCCCCCCCCCCACCCCCACTCACCCTGTCTTCTGAAGTTGCAAACTCAGTAATTTTCAGACATCATAACACAGGGGCTGGATTAATCAGGAGATAGAAAAGGCAGTGTCAAGGTTATGGCCTCTGATAATTTCCTGCTTATGTCATTCCGTCATAGAAGACAGTCAAATTCAGGAATCCCGCTCCAATCTTATCCCACCCTGAGGATGATTCCACCTATGCCGCCCTGCCTGCTCCATGAGCCTCACAAAATGAATGTGGCTTCCACGTACGGATTCTCAGAACAAGCCCATACTTATACACTTCTACATGCACTTTTTCTTCCTTCTTTTTTTTTAATCTTGAAGATCAATTTCACACCACAACCTTCTCTTTTCTTTTTAATTTTCACCACATAATGCTATTAGTGACAACCACATATGCAGATGAGAAAAAAGTGATAACATCACATAAAATTCATTCCATTTGTGTGAACAAGACAATATTGTAAAAATCATGTTTCTATTTAATGATATTCTGATTTAATTTGTCGATAAAAAGTCATTATACCTGAACAGAAGACTACATAAATTTGATGCAGAGAGTACAATGCGTTGTAAATGAATGATAGAGAAGATTCTGTTGCAAGTCAACTGGAGACTTGTAAGAAGATGACATCATCACTTCCAGCAATTTGCATTTCATGCGATTCATACTTCTGTCAGATTCATGAAAACAGGTAAAAATCTTAGATGCAATAACATATTCTAATGTTTAGTCTAATTCTACTAAAATCTCTAAAATTGCCTTTGGGAGATCTTTTCCTAATTCTCAAAGCCAACTTTAACATGGTGTGTAAGATTTGAGTCTTTAGTTATATGGGAAAATAACTTTCATATTTAGGTAAAAGTTTCTATCTCATGTGCTTTGTTTGCCTATTGGCACACACGCTGGAGAGACTGTTTCACAAATAGGCAAAAAATATCTCGAAACTAATTGTCACTGAATAGAGATAACCTGACTAGGCTGCGTTTATCTAACTTGAGAGAGAGAATCACGTTTCAAAACGCGTTTGGAACGGTGTTTGCAAATGTGGTTTGAAACGCGATTCTTGGGGTGCCGCGCGTTTATCTAACCATCATACAATCGCGATTAGAGTGGTGTCACTGTGCAGCTGCTTTGCGCAGTTTGACCTGGGAAGTAAAGGTCAACTGCATACCACCAAACATGCCTCATCGGTCACATACAAAGAGTGGGTAGAGAGCACAACCGGAAACAGCTGGGATTTGACCTTGAGATATAAATGCATTTCAAAACGGCATGGCGTTTCTCTACTCACAGAACGGCGATTGTGGTCTCAAATGTGTTTCAAAACGCCCTTTGAAAGGCGTTTCAAAACGGCGCTTCTACACGCGTTTTAAAACGCGGTTGCGTTTATCTAACCCCTGAAAATGCCTCAAACGCATTTAGGATCGTGATTCTGCCTAAGAAATTTTTTAGATAAACGCAGCCCTAATCCCCCTAATCCCTATTGTATCAACATGACTTTCTTACTGGACTGAGAAACATTGCTTGCTACATTTACAACTAGCCAGGGTCAAGTCTGGAGGGTTTACTGAATACTAACCAAAAAGCTTTGCAAGTTTTAAATCTAGGTGCCGTGGCACATAAAGGGTTCATTGTCTTGTAAAACAGCAGCATATCACCAGAAAAAAACATTGATACATCATAACAGGCAGCAAGGAGCATTGCTGTTTGCTGTGCATTCACAAACATGTAGGCCTAATTCTACCAAAGTGCGACTGAAACTTTTCATAGTGTTGACTTTTGAGTGAAATTAACTATTTCACACTCAAACTAAAAATAATCTTGCAATGCCTTGTCATCTAGAATATTGCTGTACAAGACTGGAATATCTCAACCTTGACCTTTGACCCTGACCTTCCCTGGCCGATAAAGCACTTGGCTGCCACAGAGGCACTGCCGAACATTAGAAGGACTCAAGGTCGAAGGCATCCATCAGCATCCCAGATGATTTCTTTCCCATGGACACCGCAAACTGTTCCACGTGAACCAGGCAGAAGAATTGGTTCACTGTAACTTAAATTGAAGCCTCAACAAATTAGGCACATTACCACATCATTGCAGGTGACAGATATAGCAGCCTAGTCCTTGTTTGAAACTAAAATCATCACTAAATGTGATTAATGCCTCCCCCTCATTCCCCTTACTCAGAGTTGAAATGAAGATTTTTCCCCCCTTTCTAATGTTGTTGAGAGCGCAGCATTGGTTGACAAAAATAGATCTTTTACATTAATGAGGTCATTGTGCATACCTACTATCATTTACTTCAAAACTGTGGAATCTGTTTGCTGTTTGCCGTGTCCAAACACAGCTCAAGTACCGTCATGTCCAGCCATCTGTCAGCTGACCTATATATCTTTTCCTTCAAACTTTGATTTTGATCAGACAGCGTCATAACTAGAAATAAGTAAGATGAATCCAATCTGCAGTTAATCTTATGAGTTTTGGTAAACAACTGCCATGCTGGCAAAAGAGAGTGTGACCTGGATAAAATACATAGAGGTCGGGTCAGTCCTGTGATGATATTTAAATGAGTCTCTGTTAAATTATGCATCTGTGTGTTGTTGTATTTATCTACCTTTCTTTCCTTTATTTTGGTTGGTCAGGTGGCATTGAATGGGGAAGATGGACATACCATACTCCCAATCTTGATCTAGATTTGGTGGCTGTAAAACTCTCTTGTTAAATCATCAGCGGGTATTAAAAGCAGAGACCAAAAATATAAAATAGTTCAAGTCCAAATGGCAGAAACCTAGAAATCATTCAACACATCTGGACACTAGTAATGATAGAACCAGATCCTGTACTTGCATAATTCATTTTTTTATTATTATCATCACTCTTTTTTGCTTCTTTATTTGTGTGCTGTTGCTTGTTGTTATTGTTGTTGTTGTTGATATTGTTGTTGTTGTTGTTGTTGTTGTCATTGTTGTTGTTGTTTTTTGTTTTTGTTTCACATCAGGGTTTTTTAACTAACCTTGTGAAACCGACTGCTGGAGAGTGATATCAAAGATAAAAAAAGCCATTTCAAATTTCTATGAAATGCAGTATGGATCCCTCAGCAGTGTCCGACACTGTTACAATAAATCATGCAATGAATGCACCCAAACTTTAACAGATTTAGCTTATCATTTTAAAAGGAATGGTACAGTATTGGCAGAGAAGAAAATTGGGCTTTAACTTTTTTGCGAGATACCAAGAAAACACTTCCAGAGCATACCATTTTAAGAGGAATTCAAAGTTTATTTTATAAAAATCGGGTTTGGAATAGCTGAAACATCCAAAAACAAAGTAAAACAAAACGATTGTAATGAAATGTGGGTCCCACACTTTATTGAGAATCGCTCTGTTTTGGATATCTTGGCCATTTCAAAACCAATTTTCATCAAATAGACATTGAATCCCTCTTGGAATTACATATGCTCTTTCATATTTCATAAGAGGTTTCTCACTATCTCACCAAAAAATTATACAAACCTGATGTTAAGTCTCAACCAAAACTATATGATCCCTTTAAGTTTCAATAAATGATAAAGGAATGTGATTCACTTTTTTCAGTTAATAAGTTAATACCATGCATTTGATACCATTTTAACTATCTGAAAGGACAAACGGCTACGCTCAAACCTAGAGGATTAAGAATAATAAGGCAAATGCTCAGCAATGTCTCACCTGCATGTTGTAATCTGAGTGTGGTTTGGTAACTTGACGAAAGTTATTGAGAGTTCACCCTCACATTTTGAGTATAGTGTTTTTCACTGTGCGCTCATTGACCTTTTGACACTGTCAGACCTGACCTAAATTCAAACTTGACTGTCATCCCTGAGTAATGTACCTATGAAATTAATTTCAGGGTCACAGCTCAAAACTGTAGAAAGATATTGAGAGTATACCCTAATATTGTGAGTATAGTATTTTTTCAATGCAAGTTGAATTCATATCATGTACACAGACAAAAGAAAATTAAAAGTTTACCCCAAGTGCTAAAGGCAAATTGGTGTGAAGACATTAGCCTTTGTCAGTGTGCACAGCGAGACACCAATCAATTCATACAGTGAAAACATTTATGAGTGTGATCTTGAGAAAAAAAAAAGCAATTGAAATCTTTATCATGATTATTTGAGCAGAAAACTGAACTGATTCATAACAAAAATGGATGTATTTAAGTCACTAGAAATAAAAACACCTGCAAATATTTTGCTTTTATTTCCAATATGAAAACAGACATTATGTCATAGGTGATTGCAAGGTGAGGTTTGCACATAACCAAATCTTGTCACTGGAATATAAGAAATGCTCGAAACACAGATAATTTACCTTACCCTGAAGCACATACACACACACACACACACTAAAAAAAAAGAAAAAAAGATACACATATACAAATACTCCTGCCAACTACTAGGATCACAGCTGGCAATTTTGGCAGATATGACCTTTTAACAAGCTTTAAAAATTGTGGGTTTCTTTAATCAATCCACACAATTCAAATTACTCAGAAGCTGCACTAGCAGGAATCACACACAGCCAATCTCACATGGTTTCAGCAAGTTCATTTGGTATATCTGTTACAGAGATATTACCTCATTTACTTGCCCAAACTTGTGTAACCAACCCCTGTGACTTCAGTCCACTTGAAGGCCCATTCCTATCTCTTCCCTGCTGATAAACTGACACCTCATTGTCCGTCGTAAATTTGCAGGAATGTTTCCACTCTTTAAACTGATTCGCCAAATGATGCTCTATCTGAATCTGCAGGAATGTGCCCACTCTTGAACTCTTCCGCGGGAGGACACTTTACCGAGTAGAATGACTGGCGTTATCGACTCTGACAAGCGTGAAAATTCACTTACAAACCCCAGCGTATGATGAGAATCCAAACTTTCCACTCAGAAGTCAACTACCTTACACCGTTGTGCTACAGAGGAAAGGTGAACCCCAAAGGAAAACTAGCCACTTCTTTCTTGTTTATGTTTTTGTTTTTGTTTCTGTTTTTACTGCACAGTAAACGCGGCATGATGAGGTTGATGCTATATTAATCTGAGTATAAGAATCTTCCAAACGTCCAAAAATTGTTTTCCGCCTGAATGTCATTACAGTGGATAGCCCTACATTCACCACTGCCACCTTGTCCTAAAATATGTTCTTCTTGTTGTTGCTTTTGCCATTGTTATCTATGTAATTTTTATTCTCATCATCACACTTGGATCACTTTGTTGTTTTCTGATCCGATATTCCAGGTTATGGGGTCAACCTGGGCTTCTTATATATATTTTTTGCGAGATACCAAGAAAACACTTATGAAATAGTACAGAGCATACCATTTCAAGAGGAATTCAAAGATTATTTGATGGAAATCGGGTTTGGAATGACTGAAACAGCCAAAAACAAGGTAAAACAAAGTGATCGTAATAAAAGGTGGGTCCCACACTTTAGTAGAATCGCTCTGTTTTGGATATCTCAGCCATTTCAAAACCAATTTTCATCAAATATTGAATTCCTCATGGAATTACATGCTCTTTCATATTTCAGAAGGGGTTTCTCATTATCTCTCCAAAAAATGTTAGAAACCTGAAATTAGGTCTCAACCAAAACTTAACGATCCCTTTAAAGCATTCAAGTATTGCCTGGGCGAATTCCCACAAGTATGTTGTCTTAATTCTTGCTGCATGTTAAATGAAGCCTTTAAAAGCAGATATTTCTTAGCTTAATTTCATGTCTAATCTCTGTAGGCTTTGTGGTAAATTTCCCTATGGGGGGGGGGGGGGGGGGATGGCCAACCCAAGTATATGGATTTCATTGAAGCAGATGGAAGAACTGTTCCCTGATGATCATTTTCATATTTTGGAGTTCTGGTTTCATCTTGGGTTCCGACGCCCCCACCTGGCACATCTTTTTCCCCATTTCTCGCAGGATAACCCCCCCGAATTCCCATCTCTGCTGTTTAACTCGCCGGTTTGGGCTTGACCGCGTTTCCCTCAGTGGCACCGGCAAAGGACATTTGTGACATCTGTTGAGGTTACAGGCCATTACATCTGATGATAAAATCGATATCAACATCATCTCAAATGAAGAAGGTCTCGTTTAGCCTAGCTTTCCCCAAAGTCTCCGTCACAACTGTGTGACTCCGATTTTATGTGCCATTTTTGTGAGTATGAGTACCTGTGTATGTTTGTGAGAGGTAGAGTTAACTGGTGTTTACACAGTTTTCCATGACGTCTGAGTTTTTTGAACAGCATTCTCATGATTTTACAAAAGGAACTCTACCTCTCACAAACATACACAGGTACTCATACTCACAAAAATGGCACATAAAATCGGAGTCACACAGTTGTGACGGAGACTTTGGGGAAAGCTAGGCTAAACGAGACCTTCTTCATTTGAGATGATGTTGATAGCAAAAAGTTAAAAGCCCAATTCTCATCTCCACCAATACTGTACCATCCCTTTAAGATGAGAGAAGGTAATTAGCAACTTGTCCAGGCATTCTTGGTCATGACTTTGGGTCAGGAAAGCAAGAAGCTGACTTTTTGACACCTAATAAATGCTTTAATAACCAATTCTGTGAATTTTATAGCTCATGTCGATTTAAAAAAGTAAGAAAGAAAAAATAAAACATGTACATATATGTGCAACTTTTAAAATGATTTTAGAAAAGTCAATATTCATATCATACATTACCCTGAGATTTACCAAAAATAGAGAAAATAAAAGAATTTACTAAAGGTTAGAAGAATGACACTGTAAGATTTGAAATTCCCCATTTATTAGAATATGGCATATCCTGTTCTCATCTGTATTGGAACAGGCCATTTCTGAGGACAATAAGCCAGTTAAGTTTGTTTATTCAGCATCATTTGTATCAAACATAAGCGATATTTCATGCACAACATATCATCAGGAATTCAAGATAAAAATTTTTGTTAAAACAAATCACATCTGCTATCACTGCCAAAAAATGGCAGTTGCTTTTTGCTTTTTTTTTTTTTGCGTGTATGTGTGTGTGTGTGTGTGCATTACGTGAATGTTTTAGGCACTGATGTCCAAATTTTGCTTCTTCTCTGTGATTAAGAAGGATCAAGGGTTTTTTTCTTTTCGTTTTTTTTCTTCTTCCATGGGGGGGGGGGGGGGGGGGGGGGAAGGATTCATAAATCAATGGCTGTCTTTTCCCCCTGATTCAGCAATTAGGATAATCCACTTGAACCAGTTCGAAGAAATGTCGAAGCATTTCCCCCCTGTAGATGAAGGAGCCTGATTGGATTATACCAAATTTTGCTTTCAGGTTCTAGCTGGGCTAAAAGAGTGTTCAGATGCAAAAAAAAATAATAATAATTTACACTAGAATGGTATAGCTATACAGCTATAAAATGTATTTATACGTCTGACCGCTGACTAACGAAGTGGCGTATAACGAAATGACGTATATCAAAACGATGGTCAGAACATCATTTCGAACTAAAACTCGATAACAAGTCAGCATTCCATTGTATCCATTGTGCATCTGAACATATGGCGACCATAGAACGGTATAACTGTCCGGGGGCTTAATGGGATCGAGCACAAAAGGTGACCTTGTACCTGTCACTCATGACCATAGCAACATGCGCAGTGAGAAACTGCACATCTATATGACGATTTTCCGAAATTAGCGTCTGAACAGTCTGTCAGCTGTATGATGATTCTTTATACGTTGTTTCTTCATTGAGTTTTGGTATAAACTGGCTTGCATCTGAACAGGGGGCTAATGTACCATGAGAAGATAAGTCACCTGTTGATATTTGATTTACTGGCATTCTAGAAAATCAGCAAATTAGTTGCCCTAATGTTATTTAAACAGCAAATCCCGGTCCTTTTCCTATGGAAGGAAGAAAAAACATGTAATTCATGTACCCCTTGATTTACTAGCGATTGTGGTACCTCTCACAAAGTCAGATAATCTGCTTTAAAGGTTTGGGAAATAAAATAGGGAAGAACAAGTTGAGAGATACACCCACACATATGTCACAATTGAAACACTCACTAAATCAGTCATACATAGTTCCTTGACACTACTGCATGATTTTATGGGCAAGTGCAACTCTCTCTTCATCCCCCCCCCCCCTTCTCTTCCTCTCCCTATCTCTCTTATTTTTCTCTCTCTATCTGCACTAGGCTGTCTTATAGAGCTGCCTTTCGGACATATCGACTTACGGTATATTCATACAATGTATGGAAATACAACATGATTGATATGACTCCATTCAGACGCAATGCCCCCTTATTCGATATCATTTGGGAGCATTCAGACCTCCCACTCAATTGAACTTTCATGGAAAGCTCACGAATATAAGTACGAGTCTCTCTCTTGCTCAGTACGAACTTTGTGTGGGCTTTGCGCTTCAAGTTTATACTTTGTGCTGGACTCATCTGTAGTAGAGGTTGGGCCCTAAGAGCATGTTGCGAATAAGTCTACTTATATGATGTACAGATCTGAGAGGTTTCAGATGCAATGTTGTATGGATATAGGATAATCGTACAAAACAATGCTCAAAACATCGTTTCGAAAAACGTCCTATATTGAAATGATGTATTGATATGCAGGCATTCAGATATGAAAAAAATGTCATATATCAATACGAGCACTATCTCCTTTGAAAGGGGGTTTACCTCCTTCAGATTTTTCAATCAACAAAATCTTCCACCCAGTATTAACTCATAGCCAGCCTCCCCAGCCACTCTTAATGTATGCATTAGAGAGGTCTCATGAAGCTCCCTAGATATATTGACCAATGTCCTGTGAGATAATAGGAAATAGGCCATATCAACTCTTCATTTCCCCATATAACCATCAATCTTTACATTCCTCTCTCTTACCTTCTTGATCCTCTTTTCTTTCTCCCTTCTCACTGTTTCTTTTTTTTTCGTCTCTCCAATCTATCCAATATTGTTCATTCATTATTTCATTTCATGGATTTATATGGTAATTTCTCTGTCCTTTAACATTGAATTCTATATCTTACACAGTTGACCTCTATTTTCTCTGTTGCTCACAAAGTCTGTTCAGTCTTGCTGCTGTTTATTATTCAGTTCGCCAATATTTCTGTCCCCCTTGTCCTTCTGTCTGTATGAGAAAGAATGTACATGTAGGAAGGACTATGTGATTGAATGATAAGATGAGTCTACGGTATCCTCTCTCACACACTTACATCTCGTCCTTATTCTTTTGCTCTCTTCGAAAGACTTTCAATTCAGCCACCGATCACTTTGCAACATTCCTCTCTTCCACATCTTTCCCTTTTTTTTCTGTCTCTCCTATTCTCACTTGCTGTCACATTTCTCAATCTTCGAAGACATGCTAGTGACACATATATGAGTCACAAGAAATCATAAAAGTGTAATCAAATTGGAATGACCGAATGCGCCAGGTGTACCTGAGCATAAAAAGTCTTCATTTTTTTTTCCTTCTGAGACATTTTTTTTTCTTTTTTGCCCATGGACAACAAGAAAAAAAAAAGAGAGAAATTGAATCCAGTCAGTTGGCTGGACAGAAAATTTATTCCAACATTTCCTAATGGGAAACAGGCTGGGTTTGAAATTTGAACAAATCATGTGGCTTAATGTCAGCTGCCTGTTGGGAGTTGGGCCTACTCTTATGACTCCCTAGGCAAATCAGATGGGGAGGGGCGTTCCGCTGCGCTGCAAAGGCAAAGAACGGGCGGCCCAGTTCACACCTGACAAACCAGGGCAGTTAGAACAGGGTTTGTTGTTGTTGTTGTTTTTCCTGCTGTTGTTGCATTGCTTTTGGAGTACCATGCGGTACACTGTTACTGGAGTATGAAGACAAGGCAAAATCCGGATGCCCCATGTAATGATTGTGGTTATTTATGTATATCTTTGTATTTTGTTATTTTTTGTGCTTCCATGAGTACATTTAATGATATTTAACTTTTACACCACATAATTTCAGCACTTGAGCTTTCTTATTGACCGCTGCCTTGAATTGAACAAGCCACTAATCAACTGATGAATAAACATTGTTGTTTGAGAATCAGTGCCATTTTATACTCTGCAACACATTGAAAAGACACTGCAATGGCAGAGGGAGGGTATGGGGCGAGAGACAGAAATGGACAGACAAAGAAGCACAGTGCAACAGAAAGCTGAAAGCTGTCTGAAAACCACACCATCAAGCCAATTATTTAACCCATATTCAAACTCAGCTCATATTGTCATATCACACAGAAGGTGTGCACTGCAAGCAATAAACTATGTTTATTCACACATTGCTTGGAATGATTTGGGGGAATGTAGATCCCTGCCAAAGTGTATGATACTGTATGTGATAAATGATGTTGAGCTTGAACACGTACAGCACATCTCAATGCTTGTGAAAAGACTGTCTTCTTATACTCTCTCTTCTAAAGCCAAATGCCCCAAGTGTCATTAATTCACACCTGCAAATTTGTGCGAAATGATTACGACAATGCATCTGTGTGAATTGCACAAGTTCGCTGTGAGTCGGCCCAATTCCATGCGATCAGTGCCAATCTGGGCGTGCTCACCGTGCGATTCTGCGGCTTTGGGAGTGTGCCCGATCAAAGCTAGGGGATGCCAAATTTTTGGACATGTAGAAAACCCTGCGACTGCTTCCAACACCATCATCCCTCCAGACGTGAGTTACTCAATCAGGTGCAACCTTTGGGTGCTAACTACGTGACTTTTCCATGGATCAGAGGGAATCTCTCTCACACTGGCAAGATCTCTCTAGAGTGGTGGGCACAAATTGCACAGTGGGCATTGGGCTTAAGAGCTTCTCATACTGGGTGGGTGGACTTCATTGTGCCACATCCTAACAATAAGGAACAAAGTAGCATTTTTATCTCCTTCGATGCCAAATAATTACATGGAAAATTTAAATCCAATCACAATTCATGAGAATTGATGGGGGCGTGGTACCACAAAGCACAGTTTGTATCAGACATGCCTAACAATACAACACATGTACAGACAACAAAACAGCAACAGTGCAGGATCGACATGTAGGCCTATATAATATGTAAGCCTATATTGTACAGGGAACATTATAAGAATATTAGTTATCACATCTAGATTCATTCATTATACAAAGAAAAAAAAAATTTGTTTAAATTTTGTTTTAATGGTAAATTTCTGTAAGTATTTGACAAATCATTCCACAGTTTAGGCCTACACTAACCAGGTGAGGAAGATCTAGCATTGCGTGAACAGGACACACATTAGGGAGACTGATAATAACATGTGTTTGTAGTATGTACTATAATGAGTGGTATGCATCAACTTCAAAATGATCTGTACACAAGCACTGTCGCCCCTTTGATACTCTTCTCACATGGAAATAAAACAAACACACAAACTCTTCCCATACACAACACCTTCTGCCTGCCTATGGCATAGGAGTGCTGAGATCAGATTGGCCAATGAAGAGGTGAAAAATCCCACCAAAGCCACAGAAAGTGTATCAAATCCTGACCAATTAATAGCAGAACCTGTGTTACTCCATTATGCTGAGTCCATTATGCTGAGATGATTGCATTGCAAAATCTTACGATACTTAGACAATATTAAGTCTGCTCTTCCAGTCCTTTTGTTTTCCGACAAGATCAAGATAATGCGCAGAGTGCAAGGATTTGGTAATAGAACCAATCCCTCCTGGCTCCCCTGTACAACAAATAAGCTTAAGTTTCAAGTGTGAACAATGCCTTACAGCGACTGCAAATGCAACAATATCACAGGATCAGTGCTAACCTTTCTATCATGCACCATCTGTGCATTTCTCTTTTCTCATACTGACGAAATTCTTCAGAAAATGAATGTCTGGTGAGAATATGCCATCAATTATGTTTCCTGCCCAGAAAACCATGTGAAGTGCCCTTTGCACGAGTACATGTAGCTAGACAGCACAGTAGCCTGAACTCGCTACGCACGATTTGCACTGACGTACATTTCGCGTGATTTGACATTGTGGGTGAAAATCCTAAGATTTGCCATGATTTACACAAAGAATTGAGGGAATACAATGCACATGACTCCTCCCTCTCATATCACCTGTGTATAAACCTAGATCCACAGATAAAAGGATAAGTTGATTTAAATGTTTACGCAAAAGAAAATATACCGTTTGTTTTCCTGAGCTCAGAACTTAAAAATAAAAGAAAAAGTCAATACATCTTCAAGAGCTTCATGCATGAAGAAACGTACAAAACTGTGGAAGAGGTGTGGCGTATGAAATTAAACAGAGCATGAAATGATGGCATGTAACTTTATGATAAGACAGAAATATGAAGACAGCATGTGGGAAAACTCTGAGGCCAAAAGTCACAACAGTCATCAGAGTTGGGCAGGCTGTTCGTTGCAGAGTTCGTAAAACTTCCTCAACACATGCTGGTGTAATCAATTTTTTCCTCTCCTCCGCAAGTTGATAAGTTGAGAAGCTGCAACAATCTCAGCAACTACCCCCCCCCCCAAACAAAAAGAATAAAAAAGAAGAGAAAACTATCCCCCCCCCCCCCAAAAAAAAAAAAAAAAAAAAAAAAAAATGTCGCCCAGGGAATTGGTGCTAATGCATTCTGTTGATAACTTCTAATTTCTGGAATAATCTCTTTCCCAGGGACTTTGACTACTGATCTGGAATTCCGGGCCCTGGGAGAAAATCTGGACCAAGTCTGAAGTCTGCTGATAGCGATAAATTGGATTGGGGTGCAGGGTATGTAGCACAAGTGTTTTAAAACATAAAGAGGGCTTTCACACTCGCAGATAACTCGTTTGAAATCAAATTTCTGGAATATGCTTCGAGGACTTCCATAGAGTTACAAAATGTTGTGTCTCCTTTGTCAAGTGCTATAAACTGTAAATACCACATTTCATACAAACACTCAACTCTAAGGTAAATGTATAAACGTGTGCAAACATTAATACATTGGTTATGGGCCTACATGCATGCAACATAGTAGAAGCAAATGATACAAAATCAAGCTGACGTAAACGATTAAGCACCACCTTATCAATCATGTTTTTTAGGTCAATCACGTTCAGACTGTTTTGAAACAACCAGAATCAAGCACAACCAGAAATGACGACAGATGTCCACACTGCAGTCAGCCAAATAGGATTTGAGGAACATGCCTCCACGGTATTTTAACTCCTAGAAAAAAAAGCTCAATTACATATTCTGACCAGGTTTATGAGGAGGTTCTTCTATAAGTCTGAACACCCTGACCGTGAGATGTAAAGGGGGGGGGGGGTAGGACTAGATATTTCTGGCCAATACATTTCCCCATTTTTCCCCCAAAGAAAGCCTACACCGCTATAGGATGAAAACAAAAGCATATAAACAAAAGGTTTGTGACTGTAGCCAGAGGTTGACAAGCTACAAAAGAAGCTTTACAAAAAAGGACACACACACACACATACACACCAACAGATATTGAAAAAAAAAATATGGATAAAAGAATGAAAAGAGGGTAAATATATCTGCCCTATGGGAAAAGAGGGAAGTTTGGGTAAGAAGAGATACCCCGAGTGTGGAGGAAAGAACTGAAAGATAACCAACCAAACATGTGGATTACGGATGAGAAATCATTCCCAAGGGTTTTGTATACACGATACCCGGTAATTCTTACAGATACAGTGTAGTGCTGTGCACGCAACAAGAGAAAAATTGAAATTCTATGCCAACGGATTCTGTTTCACCCTTATTGTGTTTTGTTTGCCGAATGGCACACTCGCTGCAGTACTTTTTCTTCGCAGGTTGGTGGAGATGTCTGGAAACTAATTGTGAATGAATGGAGATTAACTAATCCCTCTAATCCCTATTGTCTCCCAATGGCCTTCCTGTTGGACTGAGGCAAACTGCTTTACCTGAGTAAACTTGCTTTTCCACACATGGATCAAGTTTTAAAATGCTGATGAAAAAGCTTGGCAAGTTAACCCACAGACCTAAGTGCCGGGGTACATAAATGGCTAACTAAATGCATTGCCAATGGGTTGAATAAGCTCTATCAAGGTATTCCACATCAGTGAATTGATAAATGTCAAAAAAAAAGAAACTGCATTACTAAGTGTAGAATCTTGTCAATGTGGCATCTTACAGTGAGGAAATTCTTGCAGATTTTGTATCAAAATGAAATGTAGTGAAAATGATGAGTATTTGCAGAGATATAAGTCGAATTTGGACAAATGTATTCCCATCTGTGACATTATAAAGAAATGAAGATCACTGAAACTGACCAAGCAATAGATATCATGTGTGCAATAGTTTCCACTTTCACACCAGAGTGATTGCTTTCATATTGCAATGACTTAGGTTTGGTATAATTTTCCCAGTTCTTCTTCAACAAGCAAGAACAAAGGGCACTCTGTAATTCTTAAAATGCATTCCTTCACTGCTGCTGAGTGCCACACAGTATAACACTACACGATTTTTAAAGATATTAACAAATGGAGAAAAGGATGGCCTCTCCAATCTAATCGATAGAGCTGCCAACATTAGTATCAGGAAGTCCCCATGTGAAAGCAGAACATGTATGTGTCATTCTTCAAAGACATTGTAATCTACTTAAGATGGCGACACATTTGGAAAATACCGCTGCAAGGAAAACATCTTGAATATTAATATGCATACATGAATTCCACTCTTCTGTACAGTTCACTTGGTGACATCTTTCATCAACAGACAATATGAAACTTTATCATGGAGATAACTTCATGAATGTCATCCAATATACTCTCATACCTGTTATATAATATCATGTACATTATATCTGATTTAAAAATTTGGTTACCATTTCGAGGAAGCCATGATGGTGGTGATTGTCAATATTCAAACCATAGGCCATCAAGTCAAACTTATCATATTCCTGTGGTACTATGCTTGTTATTATTCATTGCTGGTATCTTTAACCCGTTGAGGATGAGTCCCGAGTATGCTCGGGCAAGTGTCTATGGGAAATGCGTGTTGTAGCAAAACCAGCCCGTCCTCAATGGGTTAATAAGGCAAAATGAACACATGTCTTTGACTTTAGAACTTTTTAAAATCATACGTATGTTTATTTCTTTGGGGGAAAAAAAAAACCCCTCAAAATTGGTAGATTTACAGCTGAGCTTTTAATTGGCGATACCTTTCAGGGAGATTGAATTTAATGTTTGTGCCTCAAGTGGCCAAATTATTACTACAACCAAGGAGGTTATTTTTGGATGGCATTTGTTTGTATGTTTTTCCGTTTGCAAATTTAGTCCAACTAGAAATGTCGCTACAGCGACTGGTTATACCCCCGCCAAACAACATTTCATAAGCTTTGGTCAAAACAACATTTGATAAGCTTTGGTCAAAAAACTGAGGAAGTAGTTAAATCCGCAAGATCTTTCCTTGATCTTCTGCCATTAATATGCCGTTACCATGGCAACGTACTTTCGGGTACTGTCGAAAAATACGTCTTGCACATCTACAACCAAAGGCACACATCTGTACCAAGTTTCATGGAAATTGGGCAAAAACTGAGGAAGTAGTTTGCAACACAAAATTTTCCATCATTTTGGCTCATAATATGTGAGCTGTTACCATGGCAACATACTTTTTGTCACTGTCAAGAAATGTGTCATGCTGACCTATATCCTAAGACAAACATTCAATATGAATTCCATGAGAATTGGAAGAACACTGATGAAGCAGTTTTGCCATGAAGCATTTTGCCCTATATTTTACCAATAACATGCCGTTACCATGGCAACGCACTTTTTGCCACTGCGGAAATATGTGTCTTGCACATTAACATATTCAGATGAACATCTGTACCTAATTTCATAAAAATTGATCAAAAACTGTGGGAGGAGTTCGCGACGCAAGATTTGTACCCATTTTTGCCCATGATATGCTGTTACCATGGCAACGTACTTTTGGGTACTGTCAAAAAATACGTCTTGCACATCTACAACCCAAGGCACACATCTGTGCCAAGTTTTATGGGAATCGGTTGAAAACTGAGGAAGTAGTTCGCGACGCAAGATTTGTACCCATTTTGCCCATAATATGCCGTTACCATGGCAACGTACTTTTGGGTACTGTCAAAAAATACGTCTTGCACATCTACAACCCAAGGCACACATCTGTGCCAAGTTTTACGGGAATCGGTTGAAAACTGAGGAAGTAGTTCGCGACGCAAGATTTGCAACAGACTGACCGCCCGACCGACCGCCCGACCGACCGTCCGACCGACCGCCCGACCGACTGCCCGACCGACCGCCCGACCGACCGCCCGACCGACCGCCCGCTGATTCCTATATACCCCCTTCAAACTTCGTTTGGCGGGGGTATAAAAATTGTGAACAAATTGGATGAAATTTACAGGAAAAGTTAATAATGACACAATGACTACATTCTGGTAGTGATCCAGATTGCCATCTGGATCCAGAAAATGTTTTGTTTGTTTGTTTGTTTGTTTGTTGTTGTCTTTTTAAGGATACTTATCAATGGCAAATGGGGCCTACAACCAGGGAATAGAAGCTGTGCATATTTGAGGTGCACATAACGCACTGAAGAGCATGCGTTTGAGGTGTGCAACAGAAGCTACGGTGTAGACACTAGAAAGGATTCTTCATCACTGAGAAATGGACCGTTTTTAGCGCATTAATTATGCGGAAATGAGCTGCTTGGTGGAGGTCTGCACTCTCCGACTGCTTTTCTAGTAGACATTGTCATAGCAAACCAAAGGGACAGAATAAGGAGAAAAAAAAATTCATCCCTGCTCCAAGGAGTAAAGACAGTAACTTCTTAGCTTGAAAATATCATACATTGCATTTCTGTTGCAGGAGGCTGCAGTTTGGTACATTGTGAATATCTAGGGGCTATTAGTTGACGCACAAAACTTTAGAAAAAATAAAACTCCTGTTCCTTATAATCCAAGAAACTCCATTAGCAGTGAAATTAGATGATATAAACATGTTATTTATGTAGAAAACTTGCCCTAGGACCGTGAGGTCAATAGGACGATATGGTTACTGCATTTGAAGTCAGTATACTAGCAGATAAAATCATAATTACTGTGATACTCTCTCTTTCCAAGGCACGATTCTCATATCCTACTGAGGCAAAGTCCCACTTTTCAATAATCCAAAAAGAATTTTGAGGATCTTTAAGAATTTCACAAAGGAAAGGAAATTAAAAAAAAAAGTGGTTTCACAAAGGAAGTGGCATATATGAAGATTAGCCCAAAATGTTCTCAGTCATTTCAAACTGCAGTTATTCACTCAAGAAGGGGAAAATCAGATGCAGATTTTACAATTCAAACCACGAGGGCAGGAGGCCACGAGGTAAATTCCGGCGACAGAAACTGTGCACTCTCCAGAGTTCAGAATGGATTCAGAAACGATTCGTGCAGGATTCCTACCAATGATTGACGCTGTTCACTTGCCACCAGTTGGATAATCGACCACTTTGCATGGCAAATGAGTGCCGCTCCAAATCACTACACCACCTCAGCTAGCTCTGGCAGTTTGGTCCACCTTACCGTTTCGCCTTTAGCAAATCTTCCTGCAAGCTCTTGATTGCTGGGGGAAAATATGTGGAAACATACCTATCCCCTACAGAAAACAAACAGAGCAAAACTCGCCTGATCTTCGCAGATTTTATTCTCCAATGATCAATCATCACACAACTATACCCGTCTGTCAAAACAATCTCCGAGGCACGGACACACTATCCCCTCGACTGGGAAACGAAAACAGCCGGCTTGGCAGAAAACACCAATCTCGGCACATTCGAGCATAAATGTTTGCATATATTCAGAGACGTAAAAATAAACAGTAAACGGTAGCACTTGCATGCAAAACTGAGCATTCTTGTTCTGACCCACATGTAACAGAGGGCATACAAACTTCTTCTTTTTTTCATCCAAAGTAATAAAGAAGTGTGAAATGACAATAAAAGTGTTGCAGACTCTCCAATGACTCTTCTGGTATTATGATTATGGAGCAGTGCATGAATTTCTTGCCAAAAAATAGTCATAAATCTTTCATGATTAATAGAAATCACACTTTGGGTCAATCCTCTTCACTACGATGCCCACATGTTCACTCGCAGCCCAGAAATGTATGATATCTCTCGGAACTGAATTGGCTATACTCAGCCAATTTACTAGTTTATATACAAACTTGTTTCTTTTCATGTTTTATAGCAAACCAAATCAGTTGCTCCTCTGACATCATGAAAGTTTTTGCAGATGTAAGAAAATTAGGTTGTAATCAGATACTTTCTGCACATAACAGAGAACAAACAATGGACATGTACTGCAGTAATGAAACTTTAGTCTTGCAGGTCACATTTTACAAAGTAGCAGGCCTATGTTGGAGGTGCTCCATGTTCATTCTATCCAAGCCAATGATGATAGATTTTCCTCTGAACAAATTCAATCATCTGATCAAGCCAACAGATAACGAGAAAATGATTGCAATAAGATGCTCACACGTAGTCCATAAAAATGTAATAATACATAATTTGCATCATTACTGTCAAACCTGCATACACTGTATTTTCAATCTGATTACGCCCACACATCCGATGCCATGACACTCCATGTTCAAGTAAAGTCTAGTGGATAAAGTCAGAAAAAAAAAAGTTTTGAGGCTTTATCAAAATCAGATGCGAAAAAAGGAAGTATGAAAGTTTTTTATGTTTCTTCCAAATAGTGACGGTCATAACTAGCAATGGGGTAATTATGCAAATTAGCTCAAGCATTAATGTCATCATCATCACCTCACAATTCTCTAACTAGTTTGTGGACAAAAATATCATAAGAATTATGTTTGGTTGATAATTTGGCAATTAAAACCCTTTACCAAGAGTCTTTATCACTAGGTTAATGCAACATAACAAACTCTTTCAGTCTGCTGCAAAAATTACGGGTTCTTCTTTCTTTGTTTTTTGTTTCATGTAATAAAACATCATCACTGAACTTTTTGAAGATTTGTGTAATAACTTTCTTATTGTTAATGTGTGATACTGCTGAAACCTGTTCCATGCTGTTTGTGTACATTTGTATTTTACTACAGTTCAACCTCGATTATCCAGCCATGTCGGGACCGGTGCTCATCCAGATAAGCCAATTGGCTGGATATGAGAGACACAATGTTAATGTATAGCTGCCGTCCAAGCTGCCGTCCCAGTGCACTGGCAGCTAGGCAGGTAGCGTACCCCGCAACGGTGGTGATGACCAGGCACTGCTTACTTTTACGATGATAATGTGGTGTGAATTTATGTTAGTTCTGTTGGGAATATTGTAGGTAAATCGAGTGAGTTTTGTAGAAATTTTAATCAAGTTTAAAGTCACTCTTTTATCTCAATTTTTGGATGAAAAAAAAGTCCTTCACTGCGTGAACGCGTCCAGATAATAGAGATCTCCGGATGAAAGGAGGCCGGATAATAGAGATCTTCAGATAAAAGGAGGCCGGATAATAACTGTATTAAATGTATTAAATAGGGAACATGAATATGGCGTGGAGTTGCATTTTGTGTGAAAAAAAACACAGTAACAACTTTTAACAGTCAATAAGAAACACTGTGGAGGCAGGGGAAATCTTGGCACAGAAAAATCCAGTGTACCAAACTGTCTATGCTGGAATACACTCTGCATGGCAAACTTAAAAGCACACAATCCCAAGTTGCACCAGTCTTTTGCACTTTGCTTTCATTCATGATGACTGCTCTAGCCAATTCTAGAATGCACAAAAATCTGCATTATCAACAGTTTCATAGGCAGCTTCAGTGGAAAAATGTCATTCATTACACAGAATCACATTGGGCTTTCATAGAAAGCCAGGGTTTAGCTACACAGTAAGTTATCTATCCGGGTTCCCTGATAGCTCCAGTAAGAACTCTGAAGATATCTTCAGGAGTTTCCGTTTCAGTTTCATAAACAAACAAAATAATATACATAATATATGGGGTAATTATGATAACTGGTCGAAATCAAAATTATAGTTCGGGTTGTACAAGGAAAAGTATGACAGGACCTACATGGAAACAAGCCTGTTTGGCTGTATAAGCCCCAAATAATCAGTGTTTGTGGATGAAAATTGGAGAGTGGACAAGAAGTTCAGACCAGATCAATCAAGGTACAACTAATTAATTATCTTCAGAGTAATTATGCAGTGCGTACAGACTAAAAAAAAAACAACAAATTGGCAGTAACATGAAGACATAAAGATATTCTTTTATGCTGAAAAGGCATTTTGTTTACTCATAGTAGCACTCCTTCACCTTTTTAACAGCTATAAACCGATATTTTCATGTAGTACTTATATTACTGATGCAATCATGTTCCACAGTTTTTAAGTAATATACACACAGGGTTGTGTCTCAGTCTCATCAGGTATAAGATAAATAATCTTATTTCTAGTGCTGGCTGTCCTTGAAATACTCTTTCCTTGACCTTTGAACCTTGACTCCCAGGTGTACAAGCCAGTTGTCACATTTGGCAGTGACCTCTTGACCTCTCCCAATAATCGAGACCAGGCCTGGGGACAGCCTTGATTTGAGTTTGGAGAGAGGGCAGCAGACATAACCAGAAGAGTAAGAGAAAATAGAAAGAAGAAAGAAAGTATACAGAAAGGGGGAGAGGAGAGAGGGGGTAGAGAGGGAGGGGAAAATGAAAAGACAGCAGGGATATCAAACATGAGGGTTGAGTAGACTTTTTCACACAGAAAATGTCCGACATGCAATGAAATCAAGCACTATGAACCTCAGTAATGTTTTAAAAGGAGTACAAGGGTGGAAAAAAGCATACTGAATAGGAAAAAAACGGGGGACCTAGGACAGAAAGATGGAGAGGTGTAGAGCTGCAAGACAGAGAGATAGAAAGAGATGTCACATGAATTATACTTTTGACCAATCCGTGATAAGAATCTTAAGATGAGATATATAAAAAGGAATAATGATTGTGTCTATTCCAGCATTTCTGTTTTCACATCGCTTCCATCAACGTCCACGAATCTTCCGTCAAACATGCCAACCATTTTGTACATTTCTTGCTGTTACACTTTTATATCAAGAAAAGGGATATTTCAAAATCATTTTTTTTTTCTGTGCTGTCAAAATTTTATATCAAGAAAAGAAATATTTCATTTTTTTCCCCCATTTTGATGGATAGCCTCCCAGGCACTAATGTGTGCAGACGAAGCGAAGCTTCATGAAATTCACAGAGCAGTAATGACTTGGGCTCGTTAGCAATTGCATGGAAAGGTTAGATGCAAAATCAGGCTGAACATTGGTCAGAATGTGATGCAAGTAACTTCCATCTGATTCTTGCACTTCCCAATTCCCACAGAAATTATTTTTGCATAGATTTCTTTCTTGTACTCTTTCACTTTCCCTGAGAAAAAGCAGCATCACTCAATAGACCAGTTCGTAATTCCTCTTTGCGCATGAGCAGAAAAAGGTCATTTGTACCAACAGGCATTCTGGTTTGTAAATTCACTGAGATAAGCATCTGTTGTGCGATGATTATTCATGTGATCCTTATCTACATGTAGATGGTGCTTGCCAGCACATCCATCTGACAGCAAGAATGGTATTTTGCAATGTGAAAAGAAATAATTTGTTCTTGCATTCAATACAAAAAAATGAAATGGATGCCTGCTAATATGTCAACTTATGCCGCTGCCGCTTTGAAAACGAGCGAAGCGCCTAACCACCCGAGAAAAAGAAAGGTCATTTGTACCAATCTGTACGTGCTAATTATGAACTTATTATTGCTTAAAATTAATAAGCATCACTAATGCTTCACCCTTATTGTGCCAGGGATTTTGGACAGTGTGTATAATGCTCTGGGGTTTTCTGTGCCAAGTGGCAGTCACAATACACAAAGGGATAAGTCTTGAATTTACATGATTAACATAGAGGCATGATGTACCAGGCAATGGTCTGATATTTGAGATTCAATCAAAACTCATCGTCACATAAGAGTTCAATTGAATTGATATTTATCTGCATATTTCAGCCCTTTCTGTACCAAGTTTCCCCCAAGACAAATTTTACATGATTTCTTGAATGATTGTTCAGATGCACTGCTGTATTTAGTGATATCAAGATTTTGTCATTTAATTGTGTGCTTTTATTTTTGACCCTTCCCTTTAGACTCACAAACTGCACTGTCTCTTTAAACTGACCATGGTCACATGATATACAGCGTGTCAACTGCTGGGCATATGTATCGTACTATTCCTGTCACTTTATTCCTTGTCACACTTTGCTCAATATACATATCTGGGACATGGTCTTCCTCCATAGATCTTCCAATCCCTAACCCCAGCCCCACCCCCCCCCCACACCCCCCATTCCCACGCGCACACACAAATTCCCACCGACTCAATACCAACTGCGGTATTTAACGAAGGATCAAGGAAAATGAATGGACAGTTGGACTGAGCCAACCAAAAAAAGAAAATCAACAAAAATTTAGGGCAGAGGAAATAAGCATCTATTACTTGCAATGTACGACATTCATCGGTGGCTAAATTTGATTGATTAGGTGGACGCTGCACGAAGCGGGTTCTCTCCCACTCGCTCCCGTCATCACCGCCTCTGCTGTCGTCAATGGGTGCTAAATCGGGAACTGCGATCACATGATTTTGTTTAGCTCCATTAGAACGCAATCAGGGCCAATTATAGGGGGGGTCGTCCGAGGACTTCACAGGGGCCCCCGATGTCCAAATCGGCATCCATTGGAAAGAAGCTTTTTTGTTGTTGTTGTCGGAAGAATAAAAACTTTTCTCCTCTCTTACACAACCTCTCCATCTACCTCCTTTTCTACATCCTCTATGGCTTTCTCTTTGCTTTCATCTGGCTGAAATTGCGGCTTCCTTTACATCAATCTGGTGGATTTAAGTCAAAGTTTGAATATTAAACTTCCCCAACAATCACAGCCTGAAAAAGACATCTTATAAAATTTTGAAGGACAGGACATCAATTACTGTATGTGCATCCATCAGAGCAAACTAACAGCGAACATTTGAGTTAAAATTAGGTAAGATACGAAGTAAGATGTGACAATGAGCCCCTTCAGATCAGCAAAATAAAAAATCATTTGTATGTAGGCATGTCAAGAAACATGTTTCATGCTATTGATTGAGTTACTAACTTTACTGTAAGTTTGACATCAAACTTAAAACTGTCTTTCTCTCCTACTTTCTTGAGTCACATTTCAGGAAATTGAGGTGTTGTTTTCCAATCAAAGTTTTGTTTGAATCTGGGTATGAGGATATACATTAACCCTTACTGTACTTTGTTTACTTGTCCGTATGGAGACTGGTGTACTTTCTTCGGCAATAGACACATCAGGAAGCAAATTATCAATTGATAGAGATCACTTAATCCCCATTACCCTATTGTGACATCATGGTCTTCCTGTCAGATTAAGACACATGGTATGTCTACACCAGAGTGGGCTGGCTAACTTTACAACTCGGTCAAGTTTGGATGGATTACTAAATGCTGCTAAAAAAAGTAGATAATGTAAAAAAAAAAGCTCTGGAAGGTAAGCCAAGTGCTTGGGCACATATAAGGTTCAGATATTGAATAGTTTGACTTATTGTATACGCCCAATATTTCACGAGATTTTTATTTTTGCGAATTTCGCGAGTCAGGTGTTATTCATGAAATTAAAGACACGCAAAAATAATGACTCTGATCCAAATATGAATGTGACACACACGTATACATTTCTCTGTTTAGTACAGTAACTCCACGTTCGCGAATTTAACCCCTCGCGAAATCGTCGGGAAGTCCCGATTCACGAAAATTAAGACTCGCCAAATATATGGCGTATACAGTATACAACACGATACAGGAGGTCCAGCTTAGCTTTACAAGTCTAGAATCAAGAAAGTTTACAAACAACTTTTGTTGTAAGTGTGAAACCTCTTACTTTCAAATCGGGTAATATGGTGTCCTGTGGGAACTCTGTGAGTGCAACCTCGGTCATGAGAATGGCAAATGCAGAGCAACTCTCATGTGTTTACCCCGCATCAAAAATGTTACTATTCTTGACCTTTTATCGAGGAAAAGAGTCGCCTTCCTCAGTGTGTGTGGGGAGCAGTTTCTCAGGAAAGAGTCATAAAGAAATTCATAAAAATCTTCATTTTGAAACATTTTGTGTTATGGTCTTTGAATGTTGGAATGTTAATATGTCAGATACATGGCGCCATGCACATTATGTGAATCATCATCATCATCATTTGCAATTATCTTAGTAACTTTGACAAAAAAGAAATGTAAAGTTCATCTTAAATCAATGATTCTGCTATAATGTTAGCTGCCTGGATCCTTTCTATTTTTTTTTCCCTGCTATGAAATGATGACACTTGATGGCTCTTTTGGCAATGCCACTCAAACACCCACTCAGAGAATTAAGACTACCCTTGTATTCAAGGTGACTGCAAATGAATGGCGATCATCTAATTGTGCTTCCAAATCGGTGCATCGTGACATGACCTGTGAAACACTCTAGATGTGAGGGTGGGGTGATTTCAGCAAATTTACTTCAACACAGGACTATTGTGTGAGGAGAAATAATGTAAGACCTGTTTTCCTTAATGCCCCAGTCACACAGGCTCTTCCGGCCTTATCCGTGTAGCTGCCGTGTTGATGCCGTGTGTACAGTCATATCAACTCTCATCCACGCTCCATCGAGGTCGAAACTATCCCGGAACTCCGCAGATCATCATGTAGATCCTTGAGGATCCGTGTTTATAGGGCTTTTTACACTTGTGTTTCTTAACCCCGGACTTTCTCTGACCCAGGACTATCGTTAGTCCCGTACCAATTTTTCAGCTTTTTACACTCGCCAATTAGTCCCGTACTATCTCTTGTCCGGGGCTAAGGAGAAAACTGACCTTTTTACACTCGTATTTCTTAGCCCCGGACTTTCCAAACCACATGAATATTCATAATTACGCTGTGTACTGTACACGTACACGCACGCACCGGCAGCACTTGATTACCTCGTTTCTGATTGGTCAGTGAGGGTCGGACTTCGTCTCCGTCGCTTAGCCCAGGATTATTTTTTCGTTCTGTTTACACTCACTTGCTTGGCACCGCAATTGCGGTGCTAGCACCGCAATTGCGGTGCTAACCCCTGCTATTTTGCAGGGCCAGATAGTACCGTACTATCGGTGGGGCTAGCCCACTTTGGCAAAAACGAGTGTAAACAGAAAGTGGGCTAAGGATAGTCCCGTACCAACGGTGGGGCTAAGGCCCCCCCTTAGCCCCACCGTTGGTCCGGGGCTAAGCAAAATTTTACAAGTGTAAAAAGCCCTTTGATGTGACTGGGGCATTACGAATAGACTGCTAAATGTACATGTAGCTAGGGTTGTTCCAGTTTAATCTTGAAAAGAGACTATAATACTTCTGTATTCCTGAAAGTAACTTAAACTTGAAGCCATATGTTGCTTCTAGTTTTGAAAAAAAAAATACAAGTCCATGGTTAACTTTGAAACTACAGAGCTAAAATTCCTATTCCCTTGTCACATAATACATTTCAATGTCAACCAAAGTTCTACATTTGTGAAATCAAACCATCTTCAAGGCTTTGCACCTCATTGATAATCACCAGGATATACTTTGGAAATACAAGAAGGGCGTTGTCACCCCTGTCATATGTTCTGTTCAATTTAGCATCTCAGAGGATATTCACTGTCATGATTTGTGCAACATCCCTTGCTTGCCAAGCAGAAGGGCCTATGGCTTGCGTGTTTGAAAAAAAATCACCCCCCAAAATGATGATTACATCGTATGAAAGAGCTTTCAAAACTTCATCGAATTATATCACAAAACAACATTCGATTTTGGGTCAAAATTTCACACTTGGAGCCTTATTCAGGCAGGTGGCACATCGATGCATAATCAATTGCCATGCTTTAGACTGCAGAAATCACTATCAAAACGCAGCCAAAACAGTGATCAAACATCCACTTTCAGGTGCAAACTTGTGCGGTAGTTGGCTAAACTCTGAGTAATTTGTATCAACTTCTTGTTTACTGACCACAAATCATCGTCAGGACAGAGTGTTCACCATGCATGTGCGTACACACTATTCATAGGTGTTGGCTGTGACGCAGTAAAGGCCTTTTTCCTAATGCATCCTGTGATTAATTGCTAGCAATCCACTTGGTCAGCCCACACTAGAGCCAACCCATAAATTCCCATCTCCAACTCATGCATTAGTTCTGAATTTTCAATTTTCTCACATATCAGAACTGAGATTACAATTTAAAGCACAAGCCTTCCTTAAAACCTTCCTAGCCAGAATGAAAAGAAAAAGATGATGCTTACAATGACTTTAAAAAACCACTGTGAATTATGGGCAAGGTGCCTGAACAATAAGCACTCATAAACTCAGACCTTTCGTGCCCTTCCACCACCACCATCAAAGCTTTGATACAAGCGTGCTGCCACCTCGCAGACACCAACCAACCTACTATAATAGCAACGAGCAAATTTGTCGCCATGCTCTGGGTGGCAGTGCATGATAAGAGGGAAGATTGATTCTCTGTGATGGTGACAGAGCTAAACCCAGTCCACACCTTGCCAGCAACCTCTCGGCAACCTTGCCTTCACTTAGGCCCTAATAGGAACAATCTGGTGGCAGATGAAGTGCGCCGGTCTCCAGTGGGTTTGCACCCCGGGGAAAAGCCATCCGCCCGGTAAGGCTCTTGAACCAGTTAAGAGTGAATAAAATGGGGCTCATCTTACCTGGCTAAGTGTTACAAGGGGGGGCCACACTCTACACGGCTAGGGGTGGTGATGATGACGACAACGGCAAAGGCGCTGTGAGGCGAGACGAATCGATCACAAGAAGGGGCTGTTGCTGGTGCTCCGTGGGGGGCGCCGCATAAGTGGCTGCACGAGCGCTAATAGAGACACATTTTTGGAGCCCCTTCCGATGAGGAGATGTGTAAAACCTAGGATTGTGGCAAACCTGGACAGGTAAAACACAGAATCAAGATGATTCTTAAGATTCACTTACTCAATATTTTCTTAAAAACACACACAAACACTTTTTACCCAAATGAAGAAGAGAGTAACAGATTGCTACACTTTTTCCACAAATGTTGTAGTCAAACAAAAGGTCATTGTGGTGAAAATATTTTTTTCTATAAAGATAAGAAGCGAAGTCTACATACACTAGTAGTAGTATTTTCCTTTAAAAACCCTTTAAACCTCACCTCACCCCAAGTGTACGAAACTGGCATCATTGGATGACAATCATTGATTCAAAGGACTCTCACCGAACACTCTTATTTCCTCTCCATTTTGAATTCAACCTTCCCCTTGTCCTCTTTTTTTTTTTTTCTTTCTTCTCATCTGCTCCTCCAACCTGTCTCTTCAACCTTCCCCTTTGTTTCTTTCCCAGAAAGGACACTAAAATAGATGTGCGTGCAAAACTGGGACATTAATTGCATGGATCTGCCTTCGGTACAAGGCTGTTGGAGATGACAGCCCAGCCCGTAACAAGGTTCTTCAGCCGCAACGTGGACACTAATTACTCTGCAGAGGTCTGGTGCCAGGAGGCTGAGAGAGAGGAGATCTCTTTGTTAGATGGTCACGCAAACAGTGTGCTGCCTTTGGTCAAGAAATATGCCATTATTGGTTATTGCTTTACAGAAAAAAAGAAGAACATAAAAGATCAAATCTTTCATATGAATATATAACAATGCTACTTGTAAAAACAATGGGATGTTGTTCAATAACAGAGTAATGTGATACCAATATATATCACTAAATATATATTATATTAGCTGCATGTCTGTATAAATACATTTATCTGTTTATATACAGACGCGTATATGCATGTGTTAACTTACTTTGTAACAGATTTGATAACAATCATATATAACACACGGTTGAACATTCTTTCAGAAATGTGACGGTCATTTTTTTTTCATCAGTTATCAAGTTTTCACAAGACTGTCCAGTCATGACATTTGCATCAAGTTCATGCATCAATGCCATTATAGAAAGGTTAGTCACTTGCACAGGTTTGACTTTTGCTCTTCCTGTAGCAAAATTTAAAGAGTGTTTTCAGGAGAAAAAAAAAACCAATTGTTGCAAGTCCAAGCATCTGGATATTCAACTTGCTAGAAGAGCATTCAGAATTATGGTAGACTAACATTCAGCATCCCCGTTCAGCTCATAATGAATGGCAAACCACAACGTCTAAAGATGTCCGGTCAATATTTTCCAATCAACCCTCAAGGGGTCAGTATCATCCAAAAATATCATTGAGGCAGTGTGCAGAATGGTCTCCTGTGGTTCTGACATGGCTCCAGAAAAAACATGAAACATCTGTCAAGGGGTTTACAAACAAACAAAAACATTTCATAACCTTCTCTGCATGACTGTATTTTTCTGAATGTTGTATAATTCAGATGGCAAGTGGCTTTGAAATGGCAGAAGTCAGATCTAGGATGACCAATAGTCTATAAATTCCACAAACAATTGATATGGCTCAGTCTATTCATTGTGACCTAAGAGCATCTCCCTGCTTAAAATCATCTACCAACTTTGCTTTGGATCATCTGCTTGACTGATTGTTTGTTTGTTTGTTTGTGTGTGTGTTCATTGCAGAAACATTCCAAGAGCCCAGCTTTTGGTCACACACTGCCTTTGCCTGACAGACAAATCAAATCAAATGTATAACTACTAAAGTAAAAGTGCAGTAGTAAGATTTAAAGAAGTAACAGTGAACCAGAATGATATGAAAACTTTTGAACTTTCAATTGTGGTTTTCTTTCTCACTGAATGCTCAGTATATGTCCTATAATGTCGACACAAACCTCTTGGCATTTTTTTTTTTCAGGGAAATCATCTCCATTTTCTGTTTCCTCAAAGTCAGCGTACTCTCTTGGGTTCAAAGTTCAACCACCTTCCCTGCCTATCTGTCATGCCATTGGCTAAGCCTGGACTGCCCAAGGTCAATCGTAGGTCAGGGAGCAGCTTCCACCCCTGCACTTTAACTGGCCATAAATTATCAGGCTCATCACAGTGGCTACCCGGCAGCAGTTTCTGTGTAAGCTGAGGTTTGAACCCAGAGAACTTCGGCAACCTTTGAGGGCAGTTTGCCGCAACCATAAATCAGAAAGGGCCTGTACATGCAGATGTCATTGGAGCACAGTAGCTTGACTTTTAGGCTCTGCACTAATACCTATCTATATCACGTGGCCTTACCAAATCTAAAATAATCAATAGTCAAACAAGGAACTGTCTGATCAAGTGCATCCAGCTCTCTGGTTGGATACTGCGAGCACTATATGTAACATTCTTGTCTAATGACTGATTAATTTGTAAACAGAACTGGCATGCACGTGACAAGAAGGCGGCAGGGCGACAGTCTTGGAATGAGGCTAGCAATGCCAATTCCAGACACTGACACTACCCGCCATTCAGATAGATTAGAGACAGTAGAGTTCTGATGGCACAATGCCTACCATAACAATGGTAATCATAACAACCTAGAATCACGTGAACTTTTATTAAAGGACAAGTTCACCTTCATAGACATGTGGATTGAGTGAATGCACCAATAGTAGTAGAGAATATCAGAAAGAGTTTGACGAAAATCAGATGATCCATTCAAAAGTTATGAATTTTTGAAGTTTCTCCTCAGTAGCTGCTGGATGAGAAGACTACTACAGCTGGTGATGTCACATGCGTAGAACGATTTAGAGACAATACAAAGAAAATGTAACATATTTTCACTTTTCTCGCATAATAAAAGAACACTTGACTTGCCTTTTTCAGAAGAGAGGGGGAATGATATTACCCTTCTTCATATGCCAGTGACAAGTCAAAGAAATGTGCATTTTTTTCAAAAAAATGAAATTTTTTGAAATTCTTTTCATATTTTCCTATATCATTCTATGCATGTGACATCATACAATACAGTAGTCTTCTCATCCAGGAGTGACTGCAGATACTTTAAAAATTCATAACTTTTGAACGGATTGTCTGATTTTCCCCCAACTTTCACTGATGTGTTCTACTAATATTAGTGCATTTACTAAATCCATATATGTATATATGAAGGTGGACTTGTCCTTTAAAGGCAGCAGTACTCACTCGCAAAATGCCAACTCCAATTCATCACCAGGCGTATCATGACATCTGTACGTGTGTTCCAACTACATAGTAGACACGGCCATATCAGCAAAAATATCAAGCATCCCAACACAAAGGAAACTATGTATGTTAGAATGGTAAGCTACCGAAATTTCAACTGCTAATGATATTTGAAGTTTGAGGTGTCTTATTTGCAGTCTATAGGCCTATTGATATGAAATATCATACTCAGAAAAAGAAAAGAAATCTATGAATATCTGATAATATTTGCAGAAATACATCACTTGAGCTTTTTTCCGAAAAGAAGAATTAAAGTTACCAGGATAGAAAAAAAAAATTATATTATAAAGATTAATTTGAGATTATGAGAGGAAAATGAATGGCTCAAACATGAGTTACTTTTGAGGTTCAGAGTCATTCAGTTGCTGCTTCATATTTGTTTGTTTGTTGTTGTTTCTTATTCTTCGCATCAGAAATGTGGGGGGAGGAAATATCAGGAGAGAAATGTATTGGTAAGATTTACAAATTTCATATTAGATTCCTTACATGCACTCATTCAATTTTGATCACTTGAGATAATTAAGTTGTTGTTGGCATTTACAAATACCTCATGATGGATGGGTGAGGAAATGTGCCTTTAGGCAAAAATATTCAATATGAAGCATAAAAGCTGAGAAACCAAAGCAGAGGGAAAGTGCAAGTAGGGATAAATCTCACAAAAATTTTAGAGAGAGAGTTTGAAACTATTGTGATGTTTATTAAAGTCAGCAAACCTTCTACTGACATGAAAAGATAGCATGTTTGATCAAAAGACAATTACTTTTGCTTATTTGATACTCTTTAGCTGTTTCTGGTAGACTGACATTCTTTTTTATACTTTCCTGACACAATTAAGCATATTGTTTCATGATTATGCACCAGACCTATCAAGATCACTGTGATCTTTAATATATCCTGCACAGAGGAAAATAATTAAAATTTGCATTTTTCAAACTTATGATTTGGTCACTCTTTGTATAATGACGAAGAGGAACCACTGTCATCTTCTAGTTCTTGTCTAATTTACTCAAGAGTTTTACTGATTTACTTGTAAGATCCTACATTCTCATTAAAAAGAATGTCCTGCTGAAATATGTTCTTCTTTTACAAACAATGAAAAGGAAAGAATATGGTTGTTTTTTGTTGAAAAATGCAAGGTTTCTACATAACCTTCCTAGCTGGTCATGCTTTTGTATCATTGATATGAAATGGACTATCCAGCCTTACATAAATTAATATTATTGTCACATGTCAATTTGATTTCATTGTGTTTTGATGCTTCACCACTGATTCATGTCTCAATAATGTCATGTTCAACACTGTTTGTTGTGTATATGGTCAATTTTACTGTTTCGGAAATAAAAACAAACAAACATATTTCTCCTACAATTTGTAGAGAGGTACACATTTGGTAGAACGTGGGATGTACAGTACATCTTAAGGACAGCAAACTCAGAAATCATGGTTAGGTCAAAGAGGTCGCCTCTATAAAACCATCCGGGGATAACTTGTCAGAGAAGAGATGTCCTCTAAATTCCAAGAGCGGATTATCCTTGAAAAAGGATTTGGACTTTTTTTGGACATTTTTACTGATATGTTCCAAGTTCAACCACCTCGTTATAGGTAAGACAGATCATCAAAATCCACAGGGAAAGTTTCCGTGCACCACACCACGAAGTTATTAATGAGAGCCGTATACCAAATGGGGTCTGAAAACAGGAGACTAGGCACTCTTCTTCCTGTCCCTCCTTCATCACTCGACATTGTCCATTGACAGTTTGATTGTGTATACTCAATATGCCATGTTTATTTTGAAATGTTAGTCACCCAGTCTAACACAAACATCAATCATTGATTTTTTCCATCATATTTACATATTTGGGCTTTTTCTCTCCCCTCTCTGTCTCTCCATCTACCAGTGCCTATTTCGATGAAAAAAGTGCACTAAAGAGGAAAAATGAGTGATTTATCTATCTGTAGGGGGAGGGGACTCCAGATTCCCATTTATAAATTTCTCTTTCTGAATAAAGTCATGCGAGAGATTTTGGCCGAAATCAGCGGGTCCCTATCTTGTCGTGTACGGCACATGTATTATGCAGGCATAAGTAATAGCACATCCACTATACCAAAAAAAAAGGAAATGCATAAGGCTGAACAGATAAAAGGACAGATACGGGTACCGTATGTTTGCCACGAAATAATGACCAAGAAAGTTTGAGTCTGTTTGGCTAACCTTTGTTATAACAATGAAAAGAGCTTGACAACCATTCTACTGAGGTGCTCCTGTATACTACATCCTGAAGGTGACCACAAAGTCATTCATATTCATGGATGAACTATTGAGCCCTGCAATCTAACTGTATTATGTGGAGTGAAATTATAACAGCACCATGTTTACTCCACACAGGAATAGCTCTCACACTTTAAACTTTCAACACTGATGAGTTAGAGGTGAAAACTACTTGCTCAAGATCGAAACTTCTGTTTTTTCTTTAGGCTTAGGAGATGTTAATTCCATGAATCCAGAACTCTATAAATTCAATGTTTATTTAATCACACAATATTCAGCAAATATTACACTGCCAGTTCTTGATTGACTACATGAAAAAGATAATTTTTGAGAAGGGAATAAACCAAGTATACAAAAGTAATGTAAAAGGAAAACTGGTAGGTCTAGCACTTTGTTTTAGGTGCACAGTTGTCTAGACTTTTGTTCCCTACAGTCAACCACTTCATTCATTCATTCATTTTCCATTTCCAACAGAAAAAGATATTTTACAGAAATTGAATACAGAAATTGCATCATGATACATAATAAAAGATAACTTAAAACTGAACTAATTTGTTTGAAATACAGGGGTGTGTGTGTGTTTTTTTTTAATCCTTCACATATGTGGAAAATATAGTGGAATACACGAAAGTAAGTCAAAGCATCAATCATTTTCAATTCAATATGGTACATGCAGATGTATTAGAGTAAAAATTACCTGCTTTGGGAGACCCTATGTGTAACTTGCACTTACAGCATAAAGAAGCCAAATTAGAGCATTTTCAATGTTTTCGAGAAAATAATTCAAGATTTATTTGATTCTCTGCAAATAGATACATTCTCCAGTGAATATTTTTTTTTTAAAAGAAGGAAAAATTAAAGATGTTAAATGGCTTGTTTCCCATGAGCACAATACATGTTACTCTTAGTGTCCACCATACCTTTTTCAATAATGTTAGTCAAATTCATGAAATTCCTCCGTCGAGATGTTTTCATTGCAACTGATTGACAAATTGCCCTACATCGACGTAAATAAGCACTGAATTGATCGGTGTTTAAGTAGTAGCCATGATAAAAATCATGGACGTACATACTCAAGCAGGATTCGAACCTACGACCTCTTGTCTCCAGACAGGTGTCATCTCCACTAGACCACCGAAGCTTCCGCGTCTATGTAGGGCACTTTGTCAATCAGTTGCAAAGAAATGTTACACCATGGAACTAGAGTATTGAGACTTCTCTGGTTTGAGGAACTCTGCATGCATATTGAAAAACCAAAAAGTAGCCCAAACAGATGTAATTTGGTGGTGCTGAAGGGTATTGAACCTAGACCGCACACAGTCATTCCTGTGGAAACTCACTGTGCATTAAATCACCCACATTTGCCCTTTGCATGTGTATATGTTTTCAATCACATGTGTACGTGTGCATGTGTACTGTGTGGGTGTGGGAGTGTGAAAATATGAGTGTTCCTTTGTCTGTTTTTTATCATCCTTTTTTTAATACCTGAGAAGAGTGTGTAATTTACAGCTCCCACGACAAGAGGTCTTTACCGCAAGAAACATTTGGATGCTGAGATTTTTCCTCCATCAAAGTATTAGTGTACAATATACCTTCAGCTCTGTCGTGCTATATACCATAACAGTGTTATAAACCATAAGTGTAGACAGTTTATTCTATTTTTAAAAAAAATTAATATAACTATTGTTCACATTTTTTTACATTCAACAGTACTTAACATTGATTATATTAACATTTTTATCCCAAACACACATCTTAGAACTATTTTGAAGCACTAACGCTGGGTTTTTGATTCATCTGCAGATGGTCACACTGCATTCCCTTTGTCCATGAGGTCAAAGGTA